>NW_009650170.1:573708-580641 GCF_000708025.1 Charadrius vociferus | reverse complement strand
CACGTATCGCAATATGGTCTTGCAGTGCACTAAGATTTGAACTTCATGCTGGACAAACATATGACTAATGGCAGGTCCTTCCCTAAGGACTTTACATTAAACAGATTCCTCTTCAGATTATTAAAACTTCTAGTTTGCTGCTTAGGTGAAGATAGAGCTGAATAAATTGTGGGTATTTTGGATCACTAATAAAACTGAAAAATTGGCTTGGTGGAATGAGCGGTTACAGTTTAGTGGCCAAAAAGAAATACTCTGTACTCTGCGAAAGTACGTAGTTTAGTTCTCTGTTCTTTAATTTTTAAAACTGTCCTGTCTTTTAAAAACCGAGCTCAATATTTAATTTCAAAATGGCATTTTAAAAAATAATGGTGTTGACTGTTTCCTTTTTTGGTGCTAAAGGAAAGGGAAGGCAGTGACAGAAACAACTCATTACAAGTCATTTTGGTCCTTTCATTTCTGCTTTTCAAGAAACTTAATATTCAGAAAAATTAATAGATCTCCACTGAAATAATAACATGAGCCTGTCTGTCTAATGCCACCCAGCTGTTTTACCACCATGGAAAAGAAATAATGAATTTCATTCATAAACGCAGAAAGTAAATGTGAGAGCTGGGTATAAGCCACTGCTGTTGTATCAGGCAACACAGGCAAACTCAGCTATTAACTGAGCTAAATCTGCACAAAAGAAAGTGATCATTAAAAGATTAGCTAAGATCTTTTTATTATTATTAACGAAAACTAGTTCCAAGTGTTAAAAACTCCAAACATCTTTAAAAACCAAGGCGTGTGTGCATCACTTGGAGAAGAAAGCTCAGAAGTGAAAAGATCAACTTTAAAACCTTTTTGTCTTAACACAAAAGCACACTTTAAAGAAACAAAAAACCCCTCAATTTCTTATGCGATAGCATGTTTTGCCTAATTTGATATATTCAAAGAGTGGGAGGGAGGCGGGTAGTGAGGAAGTTGCACGCGGACCTGAAAGAAATGGATGTGGAGAAACGGGAGGCGAGGTGCTCACAGGGCTGCTGCAGGCTGGCAGATGCCCCTGGGCAGAGAGCGGCACCGTGCTGTGACACCCAGCCGTCCCGGATCCCACTCAGCCTCCCGGATCCCACCCAGCCATCCCCTGCCCTGTGGCTCCCTGGTAAGAAATAGGTTTGTAAAAAGGTCCAGTGGGGCAGAGCGCAGCTCCCCAGGTCTGAGCATGAAGGGTGGAGGGGGAGGATGCCTCTGGCCTGAGCAGAGGATTATAGGATCCTTTCAGGGCAGCGCAAGGGGCTTGCGTGGGAAGAAGGGCTGTTGCAGTTCAGGGCCTCATCCCAAAGCCCGTTGGAGTCAGTGGGAATCTGCAGAAGCAGCGCATAGCTGCCCAACAGCCCTTTCCGCATGCAGTGTGCCCTTTCCTGCCGCTCCACAGCTTGTACACATCTGGTTCGTTATAAAATTGAAAAGAGCTGTTAGCTAACTACCTAGAAAACTAATTAACCCTATTGTAGCACAAATCCTGGCTTTACTGTTAATCTTGTTCAAGGAGTCCTTCTGTCCCGGTTTGTCCCGGAGCTTAACGCAGGGAGCAGCATGAGCTGGAAGTGTTCAGCACCACTGAAAAAGAGACCACATGCAGGTAGCCTGCATTAAAGGATGCTGGAAAATAATCCCCTGGCACATTAGCTCATGGATGTGTATGTTGGCAGAGATCAAGTCAGGGATTCACGCTGAGCATCTGAGGTCACAACAAGACCCAAGTTCTGTAAAATAGCACTGGCTTTTAAAATCCATATTTATTTCCTGCTTTCAGGTGCTTTTGTAGGTATTGATTTGATCAACGTGAGTAACTTTTTTGACAAACAGGCTCCTTAAAATGCCTTAAAAGCTTCATTATTAGGATAATGGAACCAAAGTTAAAAACAAATCAAACAATGCACGTGTAAAAGGTTTCCCCCAGACAGCTTGGAAATAAATTGAAAACAAATTCAATTAAAATAACAATCAACCTTTTTGTTCCTTCAGTGGTATGATTTCTCTGAGGCAGGTACACAATGATAAGAGATTTCTTTGAAATGCTGGGGATAGCACACCCATAGGCAGAGCTATGACAGATCAAAGCAGTATTTTTGCTAAAGAACAGCCTGCTACTATTAAGTTTCTACTTTAAGGTCTGAAATGTTTCTTTTTTTTTTTCCCCCTTTTCTTTCTTTTTTTTTTTTTTTTTGTTTTCAGTCCCAGATGCTTTTGCATCTGTTAGCGTTCTTTCCCTGTGCTTTTTCCGTCACTAAGCTAGGCATTAGATCTTGACCCAAAGGAAATGTCTTATTAAAATTTCTTTTTACGTGTAGCATTGTTCTCTCCCTGCTCTATATAATCAGTAGTTTTCTATTTCTCTCCTTCCTCTGATACCCATATGCCTGAAATTTCTTTATGCCATTAATCTTTTACACCCCAGCTGTAATGGAAACGGGGCCGTACTCGGAGCAGCACGGGGAAGCGGCACGGTCAGAGGCTGGTTTGCACAGCGGGGGCCGGTCCTGCCTGGCTGCGGAGCGGTGCGCCGGCGGCACTGGGGCACTCAAACAAGCTGCCAGCTCCTGTCATGGACCCCTTGAGGATGTTTTGCTGTTACGAATAGTATTACAAACGGGTTGAGGATTTGCTTCTCCGTTATTTGGCATCGTGCTGGTGGCCCCACGTCTGCAGCATTGTGTGCAAAGGTAAAAGTAATGAAGGCGGCTACTGATGAGCTGTTGTTTGCAAATGATTGTGCTGTATCGGCTCATAGCGGTAAAGATGTCCAGTTATTACTGGGTGTTTTCTATATGCTACAATGCTTCGGCTTTGCAGCCACTCTGAAAAAGACTCATTTTCTGGTTTAAGCAAGATCTGGCAGCGCAAGAACCATCCTTGTATTGTCCGTTGATTAGCTGCCTCTCAGGGTTGCCTGTGCAGTGTGCTCTTGTGAAATAGGAGCCTCTCAGCCGGGCTAGTGACGCTTTGGGTAAATTACAGTGCTATCTATGGAGAGCACGTGATGTTGTTTGTAGAAGAAACTTGCTGGTTTTTTTTTCACACTTTTTGTTGCAAATTTGCTTGACGACTACTCTCCTCTGCCAAAGTACCTTTTAGTCCTGAAGAAGTTGACGGGCTTTCTGTTTTGAAGATCCACTAAAATGAGGTATGAAATACTCCCCTGTCATCTCGTGTGTGTTGGGACGACACGTTCCCAGGCCTGTAACTGGAATTGGTTTGAATTGATACTTTTCATGAGGCCAGTATTTGGTCCCCTGTATTGTCAGTGCACTGGTAGGCAAACATGGACCTATTTACCCCCTTTTAGCAGGAGCAAACAGAGGGTTAGAGGGGTCAAGGGCCGTATCTTCATCTCCTTTTTCGTGTAAAATGATAGGATGCTCCAAGTGTACCATGTCAGACATGGCCAGGAAGGTGCTATTTGGGACAGTTTCTGGTGTGAAGGCTCTGGTAGCTTTGTGAAAGCCAGGCAAAGAGCTGGCGTTGCAGCGCTGATTTCAGCATGCATTTTTTTCTTCTTCAGGAATGGCATTTCACCTGTGTAGCGGCTGGGTTTGGAGCTACTTCTTGTTTGGCTTGAAACAATGGTGTCGCGTAAGCGTGGTTGTGGTCAAAGGAAGATTTTGTCTCATTCTGAATGCAAAGTGTATTCCTTGTTATTCCAGGCACTGTCACTTCCACAATCACAGATTGTCTTTTGAGTCATCAGAATTGATTTTCATGCCCCACTAATTACTGCCATGTCTGTTCCTTGGAAACCATGGGCAGTAAAGGCATAGTTCACGGGCGTTGAACTAGTACAGTTTATTCTGAGATGAGTTAATATCTGAAAGGATGTTTGATGTTAAATAGCTGGAGAGGTCCTGCAAGGTTTCTTGCTGCTTTGGAAAATGATAGGCTTACAGTTACTATTCTGCAATTTTTCTGTTTGCTTTTCTCTTCACTACGTGATCCAGTCCAACTGCAAATCAGCTGCCATCATTTGTGTTTTGTACAAGCTGTGAGTCTTACTGGTTTTATTAAGGACTCCCAATAAAATGGTATTTTTCAGACTATTTTGGAAGAGGTTTACTTTCTGTCAACTATTGTCAGCAGGCCTGCCAGAATAAAAATAAGAATCTGGGCTGGTGATGGATTTAGAGCTGTGCTTGGATACATTGAAGAAGAGCCGGAACACGACACTGGCAGGGGTAAAAGAGGTTGTCGGTGGGCTGCATTCTTCTGTAAAAGCAGCAACATCTGCAGAATATTCTAACTTGTGAGTGCTTTGTTACCCGAGCAAGTTCTGGTAATAAGATCTCGGGAATTAAGCTGGTTGTACTGGGTAAGAATCCAATACAGATACGGCATGGGTTAGATAGGTGGTGTTAACATGTTTCATAGCGGCAAGGCAAAGGGAAACAAGATAATTCTTGGGTTTATTTCTCTTTCAAGCAAATAGGATTTTTAGCAAGACTTTATTTACAAGTTTTCGTGGAATGTTTTGCTACTTTCAGCAATTACCAGGCCTTGCTTTCTGAACATGCAGAATACAGGTTTATATGAAATTGACGGGAGCTACAGGTCTTGAGCACCTGTGATTAAGAAATAAACCAAAGCACGCCAGCTCTTAACAAGCTCTTCTCCCTGGATAACCCAAACCTTTGGATGAGTTTGAAAGCTGAACCTGAATCTAAATTTTACAAATAACCTTTACTTTTTTAAGTGGCTGAACCAATGTTCCAGGTCCTGCAAGCACTGGCTCTGAATATTATAGCTTGACCCCATCTATGATGATATAAAAGAGTCAGTTTATCTGTCCACAGTGTAGTCATTCCTGGGTGAAATGGCTGGAAGCTCTTTTTAGCAGCATAAAGCACAATTGTAGGTAGGGGAGTCAATGATTTTGCAGCCTGCTCGGCAAGTAATTAACAGAAACAGGGTGTAAACACCGACTTCGGTGCGCTCTGAAGTAAACAAAATAAGAATTTATGCTATTGACCTTGTTAAGTAACTAACATTTTTCCTCCTCTGCAATAGCTTTTGCTTTCTCCCACAGTTCGACTCCCCCTGAGCCTGAGGCCGCACGCTACACTGAAATGTTCAATCCCGCATTTGAATAAGCTGAATAAATCCAGCCATACTGCTAAACATATGGTAAGTAATAGCATCATTAACAATAGCATAGTGCACGTTTGACAACTGAAGGGATTTGGCTGCTTTGTGCCAGGGGAGTGACAGCAGAGAAGCAGTCCTGGCTGCTCCTGCCAGGCTGTCCTGTCTTTCACCCTCCCTCCACCCCTGCCTTGACCTTCTTGAAAATTTGAAAGTCTGCCCATCTTCCTACCTGTGACTTGGGCTTTTATCTTACACTGTCAGCTCCAGGGCTATGTAACACTGGCTCTGCGAGACTGTTTCACCTTTAAACGCTGCTGTTTATTCTGCTTGTGTATGCGTGGGGATGAGAGCGTAGGGTAACAAATGCCCTCTCCATCTGGTGAAGGCCATCGCCCTGAGACACACCTGCATCCTGATCATGTCCTTCCACAGCTGAGCACCTCTTGTGGCTGTGTGACACACTGGGGATGCCCACAGTGTCCCAGCCTCTGCAGCACGCTCCGGAGCACAGAGCACTGGCATATGGTGTGTTCACCGCTCTGAACCTAAGAGGCCAGCAGACTGGGGCACACGGAGGTAGTTGGTGGAGTGATGTATATTAATTTTGAACTCATTCAGAGAAAAGCACATCACTTTCTTTCTGTACCCTCCCCTCCCTGACCTGTCCTGAAGACGCAGGAGCTGTTGTTGCAGTTGAGCCCCAGAGGACGTGCACAAGATCCTGCCCTTTCTCTGCCAGAAGTGCTCCTGGTTCCATGCTGCTGCAGGATGCAGCCGTGCTCCAGGGTCCTTGGGGTTCCTTGGCCCCCAGCACCTCATTCCTCAGGTGCCAGTAGGGGTTGGCAGCCACTGCTTGGTTGACTTCTTGCTGCTCCTGCTGCAGTCGCTGGCAGCACCCCGCAACCCCAGTCCCCTGCCTTCCCTGCTGCCCTTCTTTCCTGCCCTGTTCCACCTTTGCTTCCCCTCCTTGACTTGCTGTCTCTCTCCCTCTCTACTTACCAGATTTGAAATCCATAAATTCACCAAGCCCAACCCCTGCCTGTCTCAGAGCTGGAAACACCAGGACTTATCCCAGTTCTCCCAGAAAGACGAGACCTTTGCCTTCTGCACCCCAAAGGGTAGCTAACACGAGCACATTACTTCCCACCACCCTGGGGCCTTGGCAGCAGGATGCCTTGATCACTCTGATTTGTTTTGGAAACGGATTTATTTTGCATCTCGGTGTTGTTGCTGGTCTGGTGCCTCATGAAAACACCCACAGCCAAATGAAACTTTTCCTGTTTTGATAGCCAGCTTTGCAAATTCTTTTAGACTCTTACCCACAGAAACAGCAGATGGCTTCTGACCAAAAAGTCACTCCATCAATATAATGCTTAATGCTAGGGGATAAGTATTGAGACTGCTGCTTTACTATGCGTCCTGGATACATAAAAACAGTTCACTTCATCATCTCTGAGCTCCCTTCACTTGCCACCTGTTATTCTCCTCCTGTGGATCAGTGAGATCCCCGATAATCTCTGTTTCTCCAGCAGTGTGATGGGCAGCGCTTGCTCTGCTCACCCCCAGCCTGAGCTGGCTGAAGGGGAGCAGCAGAGGCTTCGGCAAATACTTCCTGCTCCAAGAGGTTCTCCCCAACTATTTGCCTGGCAATGTCCATATCCCAAACTTCTGGCTTGAAAACCATCCATGTGTCTTACAGATAGGTCACCAGGTCACACTGTCCCTCCGTTTAGATGTTGTTCTCAACCTCTGCTAGCTACTGGGTTAATAAAAACACGTCCATAAATGAATTTCTTTTGTTTCTTTATTTTC
>NW_009650170.1:551086-573682 GCF_000708025.1 Charadrius vociferus | reverse complement strand
CAGGAACACTTTTTACAGAAATGAATGTTGCCCTGCAGCATTTGCAATCCAGATGTTACCGCTTTATGTTAATGAAAAAGGACCCCGAAGTGAATTGACTATAAGGTGACGATATGTTAAAAAAGTTAAAACAAAGCCAGGAAGTCAGTTCCTATATTTTGCACTGGCTGAGCTCTTAGAAATGCAAGAAGAGCATAAAGCATAATAAAAAGAGAAGTTCAATGCAAACGTTTAAAATTTTTTTACTTGAATCCTTGAATATGCTTTTAATAATCAAGACAAGGACTTTTTCTTTTTTTTTAAGTAAGGGGTTTTAAACAGATTGTTTCAATGCAAAGCCATGTTACGTTGCTGGAGAAAGACACCATTTTATTCATCTAACTCACACCTGTTTTTAAAGGTGTATGGGTGTGTAGGGGGCGGGAAGAGATACTACAGCACATGTTGGTCAGACCAAATGCTCAAAGATGTGTTTGGCTGTGCCTCAGGTCTATTTCGACTATGCAATCTACTCTGTGTGTGTATATATATATATGCGAAGCTAGAAAAGAGCACAGGTAGTGGAAGACAGTCAGTAGTAATAGCTGAGACCTATCTGGGCTGTGGGCTGAAAAGAAGAAAAAGATTTATCTGCAAACAAGCAACAGTGCTTTAATCAAAGGGGAGGGTTGGAAAATGGCTTGTTGCAGAGAGGTTGGGATTTTCAGTGAGTGAGGGAACCCGTAATGCGTTCTTGTACCTCGGGAGCGTCGGCATAGCTGTGTGCACTTGCACGGAGCATCGAGTAGGAGTTGTGAGCAATAACGTGTGTGAGGGAAGTTTCTGTGTGCAGCCGCTTCTATTTGTGAAGCTGTGGTTTGCATCCCAACGCTCGCCAGAAGGACGGTGCGTGTTTTAGGAAGGCGCTCAGCGTGCACTCTCTGCGTTTGACTTTGGCTGACTTGACAGATTTAATGCCCCGGTGCCAGGCGTCAATATGCCTCGGATTTATCGCTCCCACTGATGAATATGACTTCAGTCCTCCCCCTTTCCTTGTCCCTTGTGCGAGAGCCCAGCAGATGGAGCAGTGTTGCTGTTCAAGAGGGCTGCCGGCGGAGGGGGAGGTGTTCCACTGCGTTGGGAGCGGGGCCGGATCCAGAGCAGCGCTATGAAAGTCAATAGAGTTAAGCCGATCGGCCCCCTGTGCATCTATAAAATACAGAATAAAAGGTTCAGTATAAAAAATATATGTGAGATTCCCAATTTCGGGGAGGGGGGTGTTATGTAATATATATATAAGATTAACTGAACAGTTTATGTAGAAATATATCAGCTTTTCAAAACTATATGCTCTACAGTAGATTGTTTTTATCTGAGCTCTAATTTACAGTTAAAACTCAGACAAGGGCATAAGAGAATAATCCTTTTGATCACATTGCTATTTTATGATAACGATATACTTTATTATTTTTAATAAAACACTAGTAGCTGCTGTTAGCAGTATTCCCACAGCAGCAGCCATGAGCAGTGGCACAAACAAGAACAGAGAACCCTTCTCCATCTCTTTTTTTTTCTTAATAAATAATTGAAGGAGAAAACGAGAAAAATATGGTGTAGGATCCAAACAATAAACAAAAAACAGGGTCAGAAAGCAGGGCACATGCTTTCTTCTCCTTTAAACCTAACTACTCATATTTTTTTTTTCTTGCTGTGACAGAGAAATGTACTCAACTCTTTTTGTAGTGAATTGTATCTTGGAAAAACAGTTTTATATATGGCAGTGCTGAGCAGAGTAACGTGTTTAATGGCACATTTTCATCTACGTTACAGCGGTGGAGCTGAGACAGCTCTGCTGGTGTGCAAAGCACAGCCCTGCTCCAAGTTATATACTCATGGCTGTGCCTGCCCTTAACCACCTCCTGCTCGTCTGGAACAGTTACTGCACCCAGGTAAGTCTGGAATAAAGGAGGTCACCATTTCATCCTTGCAATCTAATGGGAATTTAGCCCTTCGTAGGTTTTCTTGTCTATCTCTTGACTTCACTGGTGGGGCAATGGCATCAGCTTCCAGCTGTCTGTGGACGTTGTTCCTTGCTGGTGTCTGTGCATCTCTGCTTACTTCCCAAACTTCCTTGCTCCTGTGTATGTCCTTTGGACATCTCATTTTACCCTCTGAGACTGCAGTGCTGTGACCTCCGCCTGCAGCATTCTGCTGTCCATTTGTCTGTCTCTGTGTCCAAGATACCTGCTGTTCAATGATAACGCTGCGTTTCAAAAGCTTTAGAAGTTTTTAATTGCAAATCAGACCTAAGAGGAATGTAAATAGCTTCCTCTGAACATAGGTATTTGACATTAGTGTGAGGCATGTCTGTTTGGCAGGTTTCCCT
Organism: Charadrius vociferus; assembly: GCF_000708025.1. Classification (NCBI taxonomy): domain Eukaryota; kingdom Metazoa; phylum Chordata; class Aves; order Charadriiformes; family Charadriidae; genus Charadrius; species Charadrius vociferus. The sequence continues at coordinate 571,317 of NW_009650170.1, read as the reverse complement.
CCATTGCAAGAGGGCTAAATTTGGCTTCAATTCAACCATCCTACCTGGTTGCATAAGGTAAACAGTAGAAGTGAGCTGTGGGTTGCTGTGTTAACCATCCTGTATGTATTTCATTCACCTGGTGTCTATATTTCTGGTTTTGTGCCTGTAGCAGGAAAAAAAAGCAGCCACTATCACATCATTTTAGCTCTATTTAAAAACTAATGGGAACTGCTACAAAGTCTTAGCTAACAAATAGATTTGAACGTCAGCTTGACCTCCTTAGCCAAGAAAAACAAAAGCTGAGAAGGGATTAGTTTGCTTCCTATGAGCACATCAAGGGGCAAAAGCCCAAGCGGGTGGGGAAGAGCTGTTTCAGCTGAGGATAGTGCTAACAGGAGAACAAAGAGGGCTAGATTTGTCATGAATTAATTTAGGATGCTGGAAGCTTCTTCATCTCTGGTCAGGGCAATTCTGGGACGAAAGCTCAGTAGGAGCAGTCCGGCAAAAAAAACAGAGCTGGCTTTTCAATGGAGCATCCGCAGGGCATGAAAGGGATTACGGGGGTGAGTCCTGCAGGAGCCTGGACTCACTGCCTAGGGAGCCCTTCTCAGTCCACTGCTACTTATTCCTGTGTCAAAACCATTTAATGCTCTAGTTGGAATTACTCTGAGATGGAAAGGAGCGTTTCTTGTGGTTGCATTGCTCAGCAAGAGCTGCCGCTCAGCTGGGAGGAGTAACCAGTTTCATAGCTCTTGCCAGCTAAGTTGAGCTCATGCCTCTCCTGCTTCTGGTTCAACCCACTGCCTGCTCCGAACCTTTCTTTGTCTTTCCATCAGCTCTATGTATTGACTTTGAAAGTCTGTCCTGGCCTCCCTCTCTGTAAACCTTACCCCATGTCCTTCTCCTTCCCCAGCCCCTTAGCCTCATCCACACCCCCGCCTGCCATTCATCTTCCCAGGGAGAAGTAATCTGTCATCTTCAGGTGTCTCATTTGAAGCCAGTGCTCCATTCTTTACCACCTGCTCCTCTTTGGAGTCTTGCCTGAGTCTGAACACACGCCACGCACCGGGAGTGAATAGGATTGCCTTTCTCCTCCTGTGCCCTGTGCCCGAGTCTCTGCATCTCCTTTCTGAGTGCTGGAACCACTTACACCTGCTCTCAGTAGGATTTTGTGGAGGCTAGAGCTAAATTTCCAAATGTGACTGCTGTATTGTAACATTTTGACATGGTGGACACTTGGGTCAGTGTTGATGACGCTTGCTCAGGACTGCTTTTGTGTCTTGCCAAGTACAACTGCAGCGCTTGGTTTATTAGTAAGGGCTCTGGTTAAAGTTGGGTGCAGGGAAGAAACTTAAGTTAGTGGAATGCTGGGTGTGATGGATGTATTTTCTGGGAGATATGATCCAATTAAAGTATCTGTTATTTCTATAAGGATCTGCCCTGGATGTTTCATCAATGTTGTCACCAGGTGGAAGCCATGAGGGTGGATGAGGCTTTGTTCAGAGGTAGTTCTCTGTAGTCTGCTGTTGGGTTGGAGTTTGGTGCTTAGATGAAAGTGACAATTCTTACTGATTTCCCGTGACTCTTGTGCTGCGCGTGGCTCGCTGCAGAGCATGGCTGTGGTGCCCATCAGGATAAATACCTCTGTGAGAGCCTGTGGGTCTGCATTACCCTGGGACAGATCCTTACCAGCCCATGGAGCAGTGGTGCCACTAGCCAGGGCAAACAGGGGCTGTTAAGCTGTAATTCAGGCACTGCAGCAATTCTGCGTGCACTGTGGCAATGTATTCCAGCTTTGCACTGCTAAAATTGGGGGTCCAATCTATCTGATCCATCTGCTGTCAAATTAATGTCCAAAGCTGGCTTTTGGATTCAGGTCTTTCACAAGGAGCAGCCTGAGTGACAGCTAGGGGAAAGAATAGAGAGATGTGAATTTCCTGCTCTATAACTCTTGAAGACTAAAATAGTTGGTATTCATAGTTCAACTCAGCTTTGGCAGGGTGCTCTGCAATCATAAGTTACACAAAGGAGAAACCATGTAACCATGTGTGCTCAGATACACTAGATCTTTTTTTTTATTGTTATTGTACTAACTCTTCATTTCTAAGTAGCTACATGCCAGATGCATGCCATTTCCCATCCTGCCTTACAACAGAATTTTAAATTATGAAAACACTTTTCGTCTGAACTTTGGCAAAAAGACATCTAAAGCTCTGTGAGCATTGCGAGTCTCCCAGAGATGTAGTCCATAGACTTCTGGCACTTTGCAAGTACCACAAGACAATATTTTACTTGATTATGAAGTTTGTGCACTTCGCATTAGTAGTACCAATACCTCAGAGGAACAAAAGAACATTTTTAGCATTTCATTTACATAATGGCTGAAATGAGAATTTGTTCCTTGTTGAATAGGTACCCTGGGGGTCCTTTGATTTGCTGTAGCGCTCTGTACGAATGGAAATAGCGCAGGACTTAGTAGCACCAATGGAGCTTGGGTACTTTCTGGCTTGTCAGTGTCTTTCTACTCAAACCCCATTAACTTGCCACCTGCAGATTAGGAAGCTTCGTGCATTTGCTTACAGTGATGCTGATTAGCCAACCATTAAGCACAGTGAGAAACCAGTGATTTCAAGGCAAGTCGGAGATCAGCGCATTTGGGAGCAGGGTGCTGTGAGCCCTGGTGCATCCTGCCTTTCCTCGGGGGCAGAGGGGAGAGGGGATGGCCGGCATGACTTCCCTGTGCAAGCCCTGTGTTCCTGTGGAGACGCACTGTATCATGGCCCAGGTTCCAGCTGTTGTCCGTGTTGTTCATGACCGCACTGAAGGGCCCTGAGCCAATGACTTGGACAGGCAGCGAGCAGGAGAAAATAGTGGTTCCTGGCCCTGTCTTACAGGAGATGCTGAGGACCAGGGAACTGGAGGGTGTTTCTCCATCACACAAGGCAGCACAGCAAGGGGGTGAGCCCTGGAGCCAGAAGCCATTTAGCACAGCAGCTGCCAGTGCAAGATCCCATCAGGGTTGATGCTGATGGCCTGGGCATATTCCTCAGCTATCTCGTTACTTGCTGGGCTTGTCCAGTATGGCAGAGGGAGCTGTTGTTGGAAATGTGAATCTCAAAACACTGTCTCCTATTGCTTGGTAAAATAAGCTAATCTCACAACTGTCTTTGCATTGTCAACTACTTCCAGCATGGAAACAGTGGGCCCAATTTGTTAACCCCTGTGCAAAAAAAAAATTCCCATAAATTTATTCAAGAACTTTTGCACTGTCAAGGAATGCAGTACCTGACTCATTATTTTTTAGTATTTCACTTATGGTTTGGCACTTGCAAGCCCAAAGAAAGGGAAATATGTTGTGGTGACATAAAGGGAAAGTAACGAAAGTTAAGTACATACATACATTTAAAGAGAATTAGTTAAACTGCATTTAACCTAAGTGTGAACAATCATTCAGAATTAGTGAAGTCTTCATTTGCTATAATTTACTTTGAAAGTGGATTAAGGTAAATTGAATTTAGGCCTCTTTAATTCTAAATAGAAGCATCTACATAGCAATGCAATTAAACTAATCTGTTCTGAGAGTTTATTTGAATAATGTATCCAGACACATGGAAAGGGCTATGGGGCAGTGCCTCGGTTTGAAGGATCATGCTCGCTCTTAAGTATTAGCTCATTTCAGAGATCCATGAAAATGTCATTGGAGCAGGTTCCCCCTGTCCTGAGCCACTCAAAACTTTTGCAAGCAACTTGTCTTCAAGCTGAGGATCCTCTGCTGCAGCTTTCTGAGCTATTTGGCTCAGCGCTGCTTTCCTCGGTGAGGAGTAATACAACAAAGGATGTTCGTTTATGGGACTGTAACTGGAAAAGCAGACAGAAACTCAGAGAAGGAGGTTGGCAAGAATTATTTAAAAAATCCAGCAAATTTTTAATGAATGAAAATGCAAGGTGATTATCGTTAACCCTCTCTGGTTCCAGAGCACAGAGTAAATATTTGCTTTTTTTAGCTAAAACTGTCCATGTATTCCAGCCCAAGAAGGAACATACAGGTGCAGTGTCTATACTGCTGTAGACTGATATATGCTTTTGTTTCCCCCCCCAAAGACTACACTTGTCTTAATTTCCTCTCAATTACACTCAGGCATTAACTAATACTGACTAACTACAGCCCAAAATAATTATTGCTATCTGTTCCCTTTGTAAATATAACTCCAGCACTGAGCTAGAAGAATAATGGCATATTTACAGAAGGCAGCTAATTAAATTGAGCTTCAATTGCTTTCAGTTTGCCAGAAGGAGCCATTTTCACAGCAAAAAATGTGTGCAAGCCTGCATGCTTACCAGGAACAACTCGGTATAACATAATTCAGAGTTCCCAAGACAAAAATTCAGTTCAAGACAAATTTACACTGGCAATAAAAATCTCATTAAGGAAGATATGAAGATCTCTCTACTACACCACGACAGTTAAAAGAGGTTATCATTTTTTCAGTTTATTTAAGGAACAGTATATATTTCATTGTTCCAGAGCAGCTGTAATTGCAAGTGTCTTTCAAACACTGCTTGCAGTAATGCATTTGTCTTATGACGGTAACTTCAGAATCAGCCTGTTGATGCATCTTCATTAGGACAGGAGAAGACACTGGAGTTTCAAAGCTCTTCAATGCTTGGTTCAGTTTTTCCCTGTTTTCCCAACCCTGGTTCCTGCACTTTGGAAAGTCTCTTTCCCCCCCGATTATTCAGCCACCTGCGAAGATTTCCTGTGGTCACAATTTGTCTCCAAATGTTTGCACCCTCTTTTGTTCCTTTGAGATGTTTAGCTAAAACCATTCATGATAATTACAGAGCAGCAGTCCTTTGACAAATCAAAGTTTGAAAGAACCATTCTTGTTGAAGCCTGTTGTTACCAGTCCCCAGGGCCTTTTCTGTGTTGCAAAAACAAAAACAAGGGGATTGTTTCAGAGTTGTTTTTTCCTCCATAACAAAGAATGTGTCTTTCTTGTCCCAGTGTTCAGATAGAGAAGCCTGGTGCACTGATTGTTATTTACAGTCTTCGTTGCAATAGTTCACCGAGTTGCTGGATGGAAAGCTGATTTTCTTCTCCTGTCTGCATATCATTCCTGAATTTGTTTTTATCTGTTGGAAGTAACAATTTGGCAGACATCAGCACTTTTTCCATGTTTAATTAATTCCTTTAATTTTGTAGTAAATGAGAATAATGGGGCTTAATTTTGCTATTTATGTAAAATTGATTGGTAATTATGGAGATCACAGGAGATTTGGCTTTACAAACCGAAATTAAGTGACCTCTCCACGAAGATGACTTGGCACGTCTCCTTCACTTGTGTGAAAGTGGAGATGGCATGGAAGCAGATGTTGCTAAGCTACGTTTAGGTTACAGGAAGACAAAAAAGTGGAAATTTGTTATTTAAAAATATATTACATGAACGGAAACTAGTAATGAGAGTGAAACACAACATGCTGTAGAAAGATTGTTCCTGCCAGCTCATCTTCTGATCCAATGCCACTTTCCTTTAGAAAGAAAGCATAGAAGATGTGGCACTGTTGTGCCTCAGAGGGCTGAGGAGCATGAGGGAAATCAGATAAATGGATTGTAAGGAGTATCTGAGCTCGAAGCCCAGTTGAGGATACCTGACTTTAGTTTCTGCTTCTGCAGCAGAAGACTTCTGTGCACTTTAACAAGTTCCTTATTGTTTTTTCCTGCTGTACTATTGGGTTTATAACACTTCTGGTCTACTTTGGCCAGTTTGAGTGCCACTGCTCTGTGTAAGGAGTTATGAAAAGGGTGTAACAGAGGCAGATCTGGCTCCTGTTGGAGGCTTCTGTGTGCTGGTTTGAGGTAAAACAGGGCTGTGCTACTGAAACAGAGATGGTAAATAACACCACAAGACGTGCACCAGGGCTTGTGGTTGTCTCTGGTGATCCAGGACCTGGTGGGACACAGATGCCATAGGTGAACTCTCCCCATCCTGCCCCTGATGTTGAGTTTCTTTTGAAGAAATCTGGACTTCAGTTTGCACATTGAGCAATCGTGAGCTGAACTGCAACATCCTCTGCCAGTGGCTTTGGTGGCAATGCTGTGAGTTTGCAGTGCTGGCTTGGCCTCCCCTGGGTGATGCTGATGCAGGTCCAACGCTGATGCCGTCCCCCGCCGCAGCCTGTCGGTTGGGTGCTTTCAGTTGGGCCAAAGCTCTGGGATGAGACATGGTGGGCTGGACTCAGCAAGAGAGAAGAGCTTTTGTTAGCCTCTGTCAGAAGCGCCACGTGTGTTTGCCAGGAGTGGGACAAGCTACAGGGGCTTCTTTGAATTCAGCCTCAAAATCTAATTTCAAAGGCAACCACTTGCAAATTTCCAACTGTCTTTTAGTCTTAATGTTGAAAGCCCCTTGCATTCCCCCAGTGGCAATGTTCAGCAGCCCTTGAAATTATTTCCAGCATGTATTTTAAGTTTCAAAAGCAGGAAGGATGGGGAAAAAAAAAAAAATCTAGATTCTTCTCAGTGATGCTGCATCAATACTTGGTTGATCTGTATAATGCTAAGCACAGCGGAGCAGAGCTGCGCTACCAGTTGCTAGCTAATGAGAGGATTAGCTATGCCTGCAGATGGGCTGGCATAACTTAAGCAAGAGGGCAAATGTTTTGAAAAGTCGAACTCAGACTCTGGGTGAATGTGGTACAGCTTTTCCTCCAAAGACCGTCCGCTGCACAAACAGTGGGTGGAAAAGCAAAGGGAAAGCATTTGTTTGGCTGGGGCTTGAAGAGCATTTTTCAGTGACTCAGTGCAGCTTTGTTTAATGTTTGTTACTACTAATAATTGTATTTATATTCCTGGCCAGCCCAAGTACTCTGAGGTTTGTATGTGATAATCAAATCCAATCAAAATATATTCACAAACTCTCAAGTAGGATCCATTTAAAAAATAACATCCTCCAAGGTGGGCTGGAGAACAGGCAAATCAAACAAATGGACAGCAAAGAGTTTTCAGAGCCAAGAAATAACATAGCAATGCCTTTTCCTGTTGACCTGGGGAGGACGGGGGGTGAGAACCCAGCCTGTGGGTGCAGGGGGTACATGCTGGGGTCACCCTGTGAAAACTTCTCAGTACTGGGGTGATCCTGAATTTCTTGAGGTTCCTTGGAAGCTTCTCCATTGAATGCAGATGATTCAAAAGGAATGTGGCTGTTTCAGAGGGTTCTTTATCAATTGTTTTACTAGTCTGGAGAGCAAATTATTCAATCTTGTACTTAAATGTTTACATTTAATGACTGTTTAAAATCTGTTACTGTTGGAATAGAAAGTGTTGCAATGTTGCTGTAAAAGATGCACAAATTTTCCATCCTTTCAAATATGAAACGGAAATGTTTGCTGTTTATTTCTGCGTTTTCTGCATGATGTTTAACAATTTTTCCATCCTCATCTATTACAAAATCTGCAACCTTGCTAGGATTTAATGTCATGCTATTATATTAAATTTCCATATTTTTATTATTCTACAAGTCATAGAATATCCTTTGATACCTTTGGGTTCCTTTTTCAAATTATCTGCTCTTCCTTGTTGCTGATTTATGCTCCTTGAGATCATAGCCATCATTTTTCCATTTGTGATTGAATTTTTAAATTATTTTTACAGCTCACATTTTAAATGGGCATTTTTTTTTTCCTTTTTAACTAAAGAAACCTTCTTTCATGGTTGTACGGTTGTGAGTTTTTTTGGTTTTGGCTTCTTTTTTTTTTTTTGCTCTTACCTCCTGGATATTACTCACTTGCACTTTATTTGCCTCAAAAACATTTTCAGTTTCTGGTTTGGCTTGTTGGTTTTTTAGAGTACCAGCAGTTAGCATTCTTGGGCAAGCTGGTATCTGCAGAGACAAATGAAATGTGACCGTGATTACTAGTAGTGAAGCCATGATGAATATTTAGGTTGGTGATTTGTTCTCTTTATCTATTTTTTCATCCAGGGAGATTGACTGTTGAACCACCTCAATGTAACTGCTATATTTTTTTTGTGTTAGAAAAATATCAGTTTCTAAAATGTTTCCTGAAGTTGAGCCCCTGTGGTAATGTAACTTCTTCCACATATTATGGTAGATGTATTTCAGTAGGTCTGGAGGGGTCTTAGAGTGACGGCTCTTAATGCACTGTGGTAGCATCCTATACTAACTGGGTCTTAAATTTATAGACAAGCCTCTAATTCTGTTTTCTTTGTGTTTAGGAAGCAAATACAGCAGTTTGAGTCAGGACGGAGCAGGAATTACAGCAAGGGGTGACTCGATAAAGAGGTAAAAGGTACAAATTCAGTGAAGGACCAAAGCAAACTGCTGACTTTGGAAGGCGTCGAGCCTAAAGGCACACTAAAGCACTTCAGCTGATTTCTGATATGTGGGCATATCGCCCTCGGGGGTTGGCAGGTGGAAGATGGACCCCACCTAGAGACTATCAGCCCTCCCAGAGGAACAAGCAGAGGCTGAAGCTTCAAGTACTGAAACATATTAAGCTGAGACTAAGGGCGCTACTACCTGGGGGGTCAGATTTTGGCTGTGGTGAGCACAGCTGATAGTTCAGTGCTGCTGTCTCGTAGCATTGGGAGCAGTGAGGGAGGTCGTGATTTAAGGACCCGCTTCATGGAGCACTGCAGGCTGGATTAAGCAGGAAGGGACTGGTCAACTATAAGAGCTCATGGTGGTAGAAATGAGAGAGAAAATCATAATTGCAAATAGCAGGTGAAAGCAGTTGAAATTAATTAGGACTGCAGCATGAGGTGAAGTTGCAGAAGGCTATGCACCACGCTGTATGTAACTACCTGCTGATTATCACAATCTCTTTGTTCGTCCACGATTCCTCAAGGCAAATCTTTGCCCCTTCGCTTGAGGAGTCAGAGGAACAATTGGATTTTAGCCTCAGAGAGAAATCCTTGTTAACTTGAACAAGTAAAACATCTGTGCTGCTTATTGTATGCTCTTCATATGCTTGTTGGCTGTTAGTTTAGCATTTTACAAGTGAGGCCAAGAAGAGATGATATTATTTCATCTTTTCACATTATTTTTTAAAATTTATTCTTCATGTCCCTGCAGAAACCAAGTTTCCCCCCTATTGTTCTTGTTATTGGCATTATACATAGATAAAACAATTTAAGGGAGTATTTTTCTTAGTTAAGCAGAGTAGAGATACAATATACCATAGGCACATCTGTCAACATGATGCCCCTGCCTGTCTTTATTTTCTCAGTTTGCTTGTGGTCCATTTAAAATTAGATTACGACTGATTGGTTCCTGCATTCAAACTACTTTGCACGACACTCCATCCACTGGCGTATAAAACAAAACTGAGGTGACTGAAAAGCCTAAGGGATCAATTCCAAATATCACTGTGTAATAAAAACTGTATTTCCTTAATTTTTTATTGATTCAGCACTCATTCTCCTGTAATGCTGCTGTGGTAATATTAAAACTCAGTGACTGACAGTGGTATCCCATAGAAGTGATTTAAATAGCAGTACCAGGGAAGAAAGCAGGCTTGGCTTTTGCACCAATTTTGCTCAAACTGGCCCTGAGCATCTCCCTTGCAGGGAGGGAATAGACTGTGTCCCTTTTCCCCTTTGAAATATATAATCCGTATTTCTTCCAGCCCTGTACTGTGCCTATGAATCCAACAGCATGCCTACTGTTGGCAGCGCTGGGGGCAGCCTGCAGCCTTTAAAAGCAAATATGAATATTTGGGTTGTACGTGGGAACCAGTTATTTCTGTAGGGTAGGAAACTGATGTTTGTTCAAATGTAAACTCCGGTCTATTCTTCGTGTGATCTGCTATGCAAAACAAACGAAAAGAGCATTCCTGTGAAATGGAAGGAATTTGGCGAATTAATAGTCACAAAATGTGTGCCACTCACAGGTGGGAATTTCAAAGGACCTTCTGAGGTTGCACTCACAGAGCCAATCAGTGAAGTGGGAGCTGGGGATGGGATTCCCTCAAAGGCCCAGGGGTGCTTGCCTGCTGGTGGAAAGTGGGATGGAGATTTTGTTACATGCTCTGAATCTCCAGAGTCTGCAACACCAGGCTGATGAGAGGCGTTTCTCAGTCTCTGCTGCTCATGAGGCATTTGGTTGGGGAAGTGGGGTATTCACAGCGCTCTGGCAAGGGGTTCTGCTCCCTGTGGGCACGCACGAATAAAGGAGAATGCTAAAAATGAAAAAAAAAAAACAACCCAAACTTGAAAGTAGATATACAGGAACTCCAGAGGCTGCTGGGTGGTAACTGGTTTCGCTGTGAAGACAGGTTAATCTGCTCTCATAAGCATCCCAGAACCATAAAAAAGCTGTGGCTCAGAGTCTGTTTCTGGACTATGGAGAAATGTTAATGGGAATAGTCTCCTGCACGAGTCCCCCAAGTTCTGGCAGAGACAATATTTCATGTTGGGGGTAGGCACAAATCTCCAAGATGTTTGTGGTCCAAAACTTGGAAAAAAAAGCCAGGCAGAGTTTGATCAAAACGGTCCCAGTTGCGATGTGCTAACCAGAACTATTCACAGCAACTAAACTGTGATTAGTGGGCGTGTCTGATCAAACCCACCCCTGAAAAAACAAAAAGCTGAGATCTGGTCCAGAACCATCATCTCTGCACCCGAGAGGGGAACTGACACCTGCTTTGACAGTAAGTGGCCATTTAATTTGCTCTCCAAACTCTGTGCTTGTTGTTGATATCGGATACTAGTTAAACGAGTGAAAAAAAGGTGTCACTGACCTCATCTGAGTGGCAGGAACAGCTCCTTGAGCTGCACAGGCACACGGGCATCTTTGCCTCGACGCAGGGTGGTGGGAGCTAACGCTGCTGCAGGCTCAGCCAGGAGCAGCAGGTGGAGGGGAGCACAGCCCATGCCACGCTCCGTCACGCTGGGAAGTCTCTCACCCTGGGCCCGGTGAGGGATGAGTGCTCTGTCCCATTGTTGCTTCCCAAAGCGGAGGGCCGGTTTCTGAGCTGGAGCTCTGGACTTGTTTCCTGTTGACTGAAGTCAGGCAGTGGTATTGTTCGGGTGTGATACTGAATGAATATTGAGTGTGCCTCCAAGATAAAGTCATTATTTAGGAGCTCATTAAAGTACTGGCCTTGAAAAAATTTCCCGCTGCTAATATCCTCTTCCATCACTGTGTCAGGGATTGGAGCTGATTTAGAGAAAGAGCTGCTTGCTCCACAGCCACCTCCCTCCTCTCACCTGGGGGGGTGCTGGGACCAGGGCTGGGATAAAACTTTTTTAAGCCTAGAGTTAAGAAAGCGCCAGGTGTTAACATGAGCTGTAAATTGCTAAGTAACTTCGGCAAAGTCCCTTAGCACCTTCATTCCAGAAAAGACCCTGAGGCTATTTTCTCTCTATTCCTTCCTTTAGCAAGCTGGGGTATTGCTCCCTGCTGTGAAAGCACGCTTTTCCTTCTTGGTTTCCCATCTCTCTTTCCCCTTTCTCTCCTCATGCTCCTGAGACTCTCCTCTTGCTGTGCCTGCAGGATTTGCAACGTGAAGGGAGAGAGCAGCCACCACTGTTCCCACCCTCTGCTATCCTCTGTGCCAAAAGGTGGATGGAGTCCCAGGAGACACCACACCGCGGACATCTGTTCGGTGGGGACACCTTGGGGAGCACCATGGGGCTGCCCACTTCCAGCTATTGAAGGTAACTTCAAAAAATGAGTTGTAGGACTTCATCACATGAAGCACTTCCTCGCAGCCCTGTTGCCGTTTCCTAGGTGGACAGTGTCAGCATTATTGCTGTGTTGCAGATAGCAAGGTTCTCAACTCGTCGTGGCAAGATTCAGGAGGACAGCAATTGTCAGTGCTGGAGAGCCTGTCTGCAGCCCACCTTTCCTCCAGATGATGTGCAAAGGCCTGCTGGAGCTTAAATAAATACTAATTTGCAGTAATGGCATTTAATCGTCTTCAAACCATAATTTACAGTATCAGATTATTATCATAATATCTGATCTACAGTTCGCAATGCTTTATTGTTATCCCATTACAGGGAGTTCTGCTGGCACTGCATATTGTCTATTTCTCTTACAAATGTTCTACAGAAACCTTATTAATTATTAGTCTCATAAAACACCTGTTAATGTTACCATTTTAATAAATCTCCTCCTTAATTAAATTAGGTGGTTCTGATAGTAATCCTCTAATGTCCACTGCCTTTCTGTTCTCATCACAGTCTGATTGTAGAGTGGGAAGCAGTGTTCAATTATAATTGATGTAGGCCATAATTCAGAACCAAATTATAACATATAAAGCCATATGATCATTGAGGAACATAATAGATCTCCACACTAAAGTGTCATTTGGATTGATTAGTGCTCTTTCTAGAGCCTTGTTAGAGGTGAGAAAGGCTTAATTCTAAAGGATCTTTTTTTGCTTTGCTTTTTCTCTCTTTTTGTCTTAAATTCATGTATTCTATTTCCTCCTTGATACACAGCATCCAATTCAGCTACTTTGGTGTCATGTTCACAACACCTACTTTCCCACTTGTTTAAGCTCTAAAGCTGACATTTTTTTTATTTTGGAAAGGCAGACTACATGATGATTTTATTTAATGATTTAATAAAAGTTTTCCTCCTGAGATAGGTGTAAGAAATCTTGCTGATATATTACTGCTGCTAACCAAGCATGAAAGTACAGTTATATATGATATAACAATACTAAAGCTATAAGCAAAAAATTAAAGGTATACCAGAATGAAGACCTTACCCTAGCTGGAAAGTTGATTAGGCTCTGGGAAGGTTTCCCACACTGGAGCAAACATGCTGCTCTCTTGAGTCCAGTTTAGTTCCTCTCTGCTAGAGAATGTCTCAGTCAAAACCTGTACTGGAGACCATGCTGGTGCTCACCCAGATCCTGTTCCGATGGGGGGGGTCTGAGCATCTCTCAGCCTTGACTGCTTCTTTTCAGCTTTGTGAGTAGAGATGTGCCATGTTTTATGGGATTAGTGATGATCTCTTATCTTGCAGGAAACCCTAGAACAAAGAGCGCTGCTTTCCCAGGACCATGGTGAGAACCTGACTCGCAGCTCTCCTCAGACCTTTTCTGCTACTGGGGAAAGCCTGCGTTTTACATTGCTTCACTGCCTATGTCCCCTCTCATCATACTCATTTGCCTTCTCCCTGACAGTTATGGTCATTTATTGCCCAGGAAAGCAATGTAGCAAAATGTTAGGTGTGGTTTCAATTGATTTGAATATAACTTAGAAGCTCAAGTTGTAGCAGTTCCTCTTCAGGGTCTCCCCCTTCCCCTGTGTATGCCTGCTTCCTCCCCTCCCAGTCCTCCCTCTAGCCTTTGGGCTTCAGTGTCTGGCCTCTGTGAACCTGGTTGAATGCCCTCCTCAGTAGGCTATTGACTTCTTCTTGCCCCATTTCATTAGGTGCATCCCCGTAATCCTCATTTTTCAAAGGAGGTCCCATGGTTGCAATTTCGGAATCATTTGTCAATCAAACAGAAGGATGCTGTGGCTACTTTGTAGGTGATCTGACCCTTTAAAAAAAAAAAAACAAAAAACGAAAATCTTTGCTTTCTTCCTTTTAAAACTGAATTACACACCAAAAATGTTTTGAAGATAAAAACCTGCAAGCTTCATGTGGAAAACATTGACATGAAATATTTTGACTTTTTAAAAATGAAGCATTTTGGTGTGTTTGGATTATTTGCCTCCTGTTTTCCCACAGTGGAAATATTTTACATTTTTTTTCCCGTATTTGCTCATAGCTTGCTGAAAATGTGTTGTTTTGATGCCTCGCTCAGCCCCAGATCCATTGGTCTTGGGGTTCTCATTCCTGCCCCATGTTTATCCAGACTATATGTCCTTTCAGGCAGGGACTGAAAAGGGACAGAAGATGACAACTTCAATCTCACATCATTGGAAACAAGAAATAAGTGGAAATCCATGGAAAGCAGCTGTGGAATTTGGACTACGAAGGGGGAAAGGTGCGACATAGGTAATGTGCAGGTGCTGGTGTGGGATGCCTGACCAAATTGCAAGTCATTCTCTAGCATTGTTCTACCACCTGAACTGCAGCTGTGGCTTGCTGTAGGAGTTTGTGAGGAGCTGATTTTGCAGCCAAGGCTTGAGATGAGGTGTTAGCTCCTGGTGCACACAGTGGATCTTCCTGTGGGAAAGAGACAATGCCTGTTTCTCTGCCCCCTCCCAGCATCGAGCGGAAGATCCTCCATTCACTTGCACACGATGTGATAAATGGCAGTGAGTTTCCTGGAGCTGAATACTGCCTGCCCAAGGTCAGCGTCTGCTCCTCCATCTTGCCTTCATTTGACGTCCAATACGAACTCCCAGCATCAGGCGATCGAGGGAGTCTTCCAAGCTGATGAGCCTTTTTGTTGCTAAGAGACGACTTCTGGAAGAGCAACAGTCATTAACTTGTTGGGAGTGGATAAGGAACCACAAATTAAAGTAATTTGAAAACACTTCTACCTTCATACATTAATTGCAAACAGAGAAATTATCCTGAAATCTGGTTACTCTTGGACCATGGTCGTTCTAATGGATTGTTTGGATGTTTCACAGTGGGGCTGCAACTGTGTGTAAGCATTGCTGCCCTCCCTCTCTCTTTTGGGGTGCATTTACCCCATGCAAAGTGTGGCAGAGCCCAGTGTCAGCTCGGTCCTGTCCCTGTTCTCCACTCGACATTCAGAGACTATTAACTGGTTAAACGTGGCGATGCTCAGAAGCAGCGTGTGGCACAGCTTTACCGAACTTTGGTAGATGAAGCGTGTCTATTGAGCTATATTGCTACTAGAGAGAGATGATGCAGTAGGAGATAATGCATTAATTATCTTGGTTTCAGGGCATTTTTTGGAATGTCACACATCTCTGCTGGGAGAGGGGAGGCAGGGCATGGAGTCACACTCCTCCCGAGCACACTGCACTTTGTGTCTCACCCTCCCCAAACAGTTCTTTGGACCATTTAACATCAACAAAATCTCACCTGTGGGCCCTTTGCAAGAAACAGCGTGTGACTTCTGCCTTGGGAGACCTGATCCTGCCCAGCAACACCTTCCTGGCCAGGAGGGAGTCCCCTGGTCGGTGCAGCTTATTCAACTTCATCCCAGTGGTGTTTTAGGGATCGACTCAGCTCCCCATTGCTGGGGTGAAGGCTTTGCAGGGGCCCCAGCTTGCTGGCATGGCTGTGTTAGCATCCTTTCTGCTCTGGCCCAGGACAGTGCAGAGCACAGCTGTGCTGTACAGGGAAACGCCTTTCCCGCATGCTGCACAAAGACAATCACTTACTGCACATTAGCGGGATGTAGTGGAAAATTTATATACGATTTCTTCTGTTCAGATTGAACAGAAATACCATTCTGCGAGAGAAGTGGGCCTCAACAGAGCTGAATGGCTTGAAGAATGGGTCCTATCAAGGCTGATAATCTTCCCTAGCGATAACGCAGTGGATTATACAGCGATTGGATGTTGAGAGTACGCTGACCTTAATCTCCCTTAACTTTGGTTTTCTCTACCATCTGATAATAATGGAGAAAGTACAACATGTGCCATAGAAGATTACACACATCCTGCTACACTTCGCAGATGGCTGATACAAAAATCAGAGACAATGCTAAAATAATTAAAAAGCCCACAAAAATAAACCAGTGTATTCAGCTCCTTTTGTGAGGCTGTGGCTAAGGAAACTGAGCCAGCCGGCCTGAAATGCACAATATAAATGTGAGTAGATCTTATTAAGATTCTGTGTGGCTGTTAAAGCATCCTCGGCTGTTGCTTCCAGCTCAGCGTCACTGCTAATGGGGAAGAGAGGGAGAGATTAGTTTAGGCTACTTTGAGACACCACAGATATACGCGGGAGGCATCCTCTGTTGCTTGAACTTGTATTTCACTGACCTGCTCTGTGACGAATGGAGTGCCAAAAATACAGAAGAGTTGGCACATAAAATCCATGTCTACTCTATCTACTCTGTCAAGGCTGAAAAAAAGTCCTGAATGAGCCTTGGAGAGTCAACAAATCACTAAAACAGCAGCTAAAGGAGGAAGTTCAGCACGAGTTCAAGTCATTAAAATTCTCTCTAATGTATGCTCTCGCAGACCAGTGGGCTGAACGTGATCCTGGCGAGCGGAAGGATGTGTGTGAACTTGTACGCAAGTAGAAAACGGACAAGGTTGATGTGACTGACCTTCAGCGTTGAAGCCTGATCGTTCCTGTCATTTGAGATGGCTATGCAGGAAGAAAAGGTCAGTGGTGCACCTCTGAGCTGGAGATGGTGAGAAATCAGCTTTCTGCACAGCTTTCGTGGGCAAATCCCCACCTGTGTGCAGAGGAGTGTGGCATATTTATGTCTTGGACTTTTGCTGGTACTAACATGAGGTCCCAACGGGGAAGGCAGTTAGGTAAACAAGTGGCCACGGTGGGGTATGAACATAGATTGTTCATTTAGAAAACGCCCTTTCCTAATGGTAATATTTGTCTAAAAAGCAGATGAGGCCTATGAACAGTGAATATCTTCCTTTTATGTCCTTCCACACAGGCAATGTGGGGAAAAAAGGAAATTTAAACCTATGTTGTGTACCTTACCTGCATTTCTCATTGCTTCCAATGGCAGTTTTGCTCAGGAAGTGCAAAATAGAGCTGGTAACTATATTTCCATTTCTTCAATAGTTCTGAGATTGAAAAGAATAGAGACTGGGCAAAAGAAATAACAGGGGCATCTCATATCCATGTATCGCTTCATTAAACATCTGCAAATGGCAATGAAAAAGCAGAGATTGCAGAATGAGATTTCCAGACAGCAGGATGATAACATAAAGACTGTCCTCTGCTTTTACAATACACATGTGGTCAGAAAAATAAAGGCAGCAAACTATCTTACTATATAATAGATGAGGATTTTCATAGCTGTTATTTTGGGTGCATGGGAAGTAGAAAACTGCTTTACACAAGAGAATCACTTGTTAACTTTAGATATATGATAGGTGAATGTATAACTGAGATAAAAAATCATTTGGTTTCATCCTTCTCCTTGTCAGGAAACACTTGCATTCAGAAGCTCCAGAAGTAACATTGAGTAGCTAAGGAATATATGACAAAATATTGTAAAGCTAACTGACACTGCGTGTGAGAAAATGAGTCTTTACGAAACAGGTTGTTTGCTTTTATTGCTGTTCTAAATAGAAAAGATTTGATCAATCTTTGCCCACTCAATACGGAGGAAAAAAGTGACTAGACCACAAATTCCTGCAAAGCCGCCTGAAGGTGTGACAGTTGCTGAAGGAAGGATTGCTCTTTCACGCTTGCAGAGCTGTCAGGTGGCCATGGGCAGCAGAACAGTCCTCCTGTTTTCAGATCCATCTTTTGGAAGTTGTAGCATCCAACATCTTATCCTCTCCTTTCTAAGCCTCACCAAAGACACGAGGATAAAGCAGGCCCATGATTTAGTAAGCCTGAAATGCCCAGGTGTGAGGGCTTTCTCAGGTCGCAGAATCACAGACTGGTCAGGGTTGGAAGGGACCTCTGGAGATCATCTAGTCCAACCCCCCTGCCAGAGCAGGGTCACCTACAACAGGTTGCTCCAGGTCCTTCTTTTCTTTTTGTGAATAAAGGTCTTGACGCTAAAAGCATCCCACAGCTGAACTGAGTGGACGATCTTCATATCAAGGATGATCTTTAAATGATCAAGGTCAGCTTGAGTGGAGGAAACAGCATTGGGTGACTCTGGCATAAGACCAAAGTCTTTGAGGACCCCAGCAGAAACTCCTGGGCCTGGGAGTGGTCTTGCTGGACCTAAACATGCAGGCTTCTGCTCCCAAACTCTATGTGTTTCTTCTTTGCTGTTTCTGAGGAGCGCTTCGATTTGCATTCACATCAGAAAGGAAAAAGGAGTGAAAATATTTTTCCCTGAACAAAATTCAGATGACTGATTCCAACTTGTTGTATCCATTTATGGCTCCAATTAAGTTTCCCCGAGCACTTCCATCTACGCACTTTAGCTTTTGAAATCTGGTATTAACTCTGAGGGTAAATAATTAAAATGCTGGGGATAGGCAGTCTCTCAGTCATCCTTATGGATAACTTGGTCCTGCTGCCACAGGGATTGACTCTGCAGCTGTGGAAGTTGGAAAATTTTCAGCAGCACCTGTAAATCCATGCTAATGGACTTTCAAAGCCCATCTCTGCCACAGGAGAACAATGTGTAAATGCCAGCTTTTGGGATCTTGCTGTAAGAACTGGGATTTAAACTAGTTGCCCGTCATCCTCACCAGTCCCATGCTGGCATCGTCCCTGGAGCAGAAGTTGCCTACCCATGGCCTCCCCCCTGGGCAGTTCCCTGCCCTCACGTGTCACCCTGCCTCTCGCTAACAAACTCTCGTGAAACTGAAAGCTGCATCACCTCTTGGGAGCAGAGATAAGAGCAAGCTTTGGACCTGGCACGGGAGGAGGGTGGAAGGGACCAGACCGAGCCCTGCCTATGTGTGGGTCACTTGTCTTTTGGCTTAGCTCAGCCTCCCAGCCCCTGGCATCACCCTGATGGTCCCTAAGCCAGCCCCACTACAGTAGAGCTGCTCAGAAATTTTTTCCTGACAATGAGAAATTTGTAACATAAATTTCTACTTAAACACTTTTTTTTGTTTGTTTGTTTGTTTGGGGTTTTTTTTTTTTTTTGGAAAAAAAGGGATATGTGCTCTGGCTTGTACTAGCTTGTGCCTTTAGGTCCTGAGGCAGGCAATGAAAGCTGTAATTCCAGCTGTGTCTGCACACCAGGCCAGCTGCTGCACGCCTGCCTGGCGGCCCTCCATGCCACTGCCGTCTGCTGCCATTCACCTCATCACCCTGGCACAAATCTGAGGCAAATCATCTACTTAACCAAATTCAGACTTGGCTCCCTCACTGGGGAAGTGCTGCCCCTGAGCTCCTGCCATCCTCTTCTGTCCCCCTGAGTGGCTGAGCTCCCAAACTAAAGGGAGCAGATGGGCCAGAAGGACCCCAGCCAGCACCAGCAGGTCAGGTTTTCGGTCACCAAAATCTCACCTGCTGTCCAGGTGGGCTGCTGCTAATGTTGGGGCTCGTCCTCATTAGCTCCCATGTGCTCTCCTCTAGTTGTTGTCAAAGGCTTTGCCTCTTTACTTTGACTGTTAAAAGGGACTTTTTAATTCTGTTTTTGATGCATCTGTATCTGTATAGCATTTCACAAGTTATGTGGTTCCCTGCATGCTTTTGGTTTGCGTTGGCTCTGTAATTATAGTGACAGAGAGGGATTCCCCAGAGGTTCCCAGCCTTGCCAAGGGGGCTCTGCTGGTGGCACCCAGGCTGTGTGCTCCGGGCACGTGGTGGCACTGGAGGTGAGGGCAGGGAGGTGAGGAGGGACATCTCAATCCCTGCACCAGCATCCAACCTAACAGTCCAGCACAGTTGCTGGCAAGTAGCACATATCACAGTGACAGCGAAGCCTGCAGCCTCTGGAGTCCAGATGCATTAGAGCCTAAAGGGAGAGCTGTGCTCCCTAATGGACACACGCCGCGTTTTCGAGCATCTGCGCATCTTTTCCTGATTGTCTGCTGTTGAGCCCTCGTTTCGAGGAGCGCTGGGCTCTCCGCTGCACGCCAGCAACAGCTCTTCTAAACTTCCTTGATTGTGTCTGTGCCTGTTGCTCGGTGCTCGCACGATGAAATGGAAGGCAGCAAGAGTGACGGAGATTAAATGAGCAGCGAGAGGAACCTGAGCTGAATTTTGGGAGGGTAATTAGTGGTGCCGGTGGCTCCGAGCAGAGTAAGGGGTTTTGCTTTCTTCTATTATCCGCGTGGCACTGGGGGAATGCCGGGCAACTCCCTCCTGATCCTTTTCTAATTAAAAGGTTTTTCTGGGTAAGGACTGGAATGTATGAAGAAGTGATACATTAAACGCTTGCGAGTTCCCCGCTCTGTGCTCGTGCTGCAGCAGGAAAGAGATTCTGCGTCTCGCAGTGAGGCCAGCGAAGAAACTGCTCCTTTCCTATCGCAAACAGGAGCTCGCGGCGCTTTCAGCAGCAGCCGGCTTCCCTCCGCAGGCGAGGAGGCAGCCCGCTGTGTTTTCTGTAGCTGGACACCAGTGACAGCGCCCGGCGTTAGCGAACGGGCCGTGGGATGTAGAAGCTATCCCCTGAGCAAAGGCGAAATGAATGTGCTGAGTGTGACGGAGCTCTGCTGGCATTAGCCCAGGAGAGGAAAGCAAAGGAATTGCTTTCTTCCAGCAGTCAAAGAGCAATAGTAGAGC
>NW_009650170.1:471702-551013 GCF_000708025.1 Charadrius vociferus | reverse complement strand
TTTCTGTCTAACTCCTACAGCTCAGGCTTCCACCTGACATCTTCTGTCGTTCATCCCTCACGGCGGGCTGGAGACAGGCGGGTTGGGCAGCAGGGAGGAGACCGGAAGCCCAGAAGGATGGAGCAGAAAGAAATTGCCACCCTCAGACCCCTGAGGTACCGCAGCTCTGCTGGGACAGCCACAGGAGACCATCCAGGGGGTGTAATCCGGAGATACAACCCTCTGCTCCCAGCTGACCTCCTCAGTGCTGAGCAAATAACTAATGCACTAAAGCAAATCACACACAGACAAAAAAGGAAATGCTTCAGGTTGATCCTAAGGGATTTTTTTCTAAGTTTTCTCTGAAACATCAATATTTTATTATTTTCTTTTTTAAAGGCTTGCTTCGAATGA
The DNA here is from genome assembly GCF_000708025.1 of Charadrius vociferus. Taxonomy (NCBI): domain Eukaryota; kingdom Metazoa; phylum Chordata; class Aves; order Charadriiformes; family Charadriidae; genus Charadrius; species Charadrius vociferus. The sequence continues at coordinate 550,620 of NW_009650170.1, read as the reverse complement.
AGTGGAAAAGGGAGGCTGTTTTCCTGTGGCCTGGAGTCAGTGTTTAAAAAATGTAGCTGTAAGTGAAAAATAATTTAAAAATAAAATTAAAAGCTGCCCCTCAATGCTAAAAGAATGTCAAAATGGAATTTCTTAGGTTGAAAGATCAGGCTTTTAATCTGACTGAAACAAGTCAACAGTTCAATAGCATTTCAAAATACTTGAGTGAATCCAAATCTGTGTGTTCTAGAGAAAAAGCTTTCTTTCTGAAAAAGTTCAGTAAGCTCTCCATAGGCATCACCTCTTGGTCTGTCCTTGCAGTAGGAGGGATGGTTTGTTCCTATCCTTCTGATAGTTTTATTTATTTATTTTAATAAGTAAAACTCATGCATAGTGTAAACACATCAAAAAGCACACGCCCTATTGAATTTTCAGAGATAAGTATTTTAAATCCAGCCTTTCCCAAAGCTCCAGACATGCATTATTTACAATGGAGAATAGTAATGTAACAAAGCTGTATTATATTAAAATTGTTCCATAAAATATTACAATTATCATTTTTTGTAGCTTGACTTAAGGTGCACAATTTATATAAAACAATATGAATTATTTTCTGTTACAAAAAATTATTCAGTGTGGGCTCTGTGTATTACAGTTATTAATCTTTCTATTTAAATGCAAATTTTTCCTTTCAACTGAGAGCTAAAGATACTTTTTATACTACTAATAAAACACAACTTTGATCTTCTGATCCCCCATCAGGGAGATGGCTTTCTCAGTTGTGTTTGGGATGTCTCTGCCAGAACGTGGTGTTCCTTTACAGCAAGGATGCTTTCTTCATAAATACATTGAAAACTATTCCCTGTTAAAAATAAAATATTCATTTGTACAGCGAGGTGTGACTTGGCCAATCCTTAGTTGCTTTGTTTTTGTGATAAGAGAAAAGAGCTAAAAAGAGTAGTGTCCTTTGTGGGGCCATGTATTGTGCCTGCAATGCAGGGGGGTAATTTATCCTCGGAAGATCTTGCTTTGCATCCTAATGGGTTTGCTGCTATGAGAAACTTTAAATCAAAATTTCTTTGAGCAGGTTGGTGTCAGCTCAGGTGGGAGCTGGTAGGGTGGCTCTGTCAGGAGAGTTGGATGGGGTGATCAGAAGTGTTTCATCCACCCATGAAGCAATGGTTGAAGAAACGTCAGGCTTCCCGATCACCAAAGTATCTGAGCTGGTAAGAAAATTCAGGAAGCTTCATGTCAGCCCCAAAATACTCTATCACCAGAAGCTCAAGGGACATGGAAGCAGTTTGGTCTGCATAAGCGTCAGAAACTCTCTCTAAACCCTCACTCTCTTCCCATCTGCAGAAGGGAGTGGAAGTAGCCCCGTTGGGCTAGGAGGAGACTTCCAGTGCCTGATCCCTGGGAGCTGCCATCAGCGGTGTTTTTGCAGGTCTCGCCATATGTGGAAGAATGTGACAGTGGTCAAGGAGAGAGGTAACTCTGAGCTATCTGGCAGCGTGTAACCTGAAGCAGAAATCAAAGTTATTTATGTGATTTACAGGCTAATTTCTGCCAATTCTTGTTCTGTCAAATACTACTGTTACCCTGAGCAACTCCAAGGACAGCTTCCTTAATAACGTTTATAATGTTGGATTTTTAGTTACCAGTACTTGCAAAGGAAGCTGAAAACCACACTGCATCTCCGTCTTTCATCCTTGCATGAGCACAGACTTTCCATTCCACCTTCTGAGAAACACCAGCTCCTGCTGGTGGAAAGCTATCCGATGGTTTCCCAGGTCCTGTGTTGGCCGGCAGAGCATGTTGTCCTCTGTTTGTTGGCCACCTCTTTGTCTCCCTTGTTAGTTTTGGTCTGACTAACCCTAGGTAGGTGCTTGGCTGCTTCAGCCAGTGGAAATGCAGATAATTGAAAAGGCTAAAGCAGTGAGCAGTGTTATAATTAACTGGCCATATTAGGCATTTTACAATTCTGACACTTCGCAAGAGTGGAAGTTTAATGAGAATGGAGAGAGGCTCAAAAGCAATCCATTTTCCCGGTAACGATTGTAATGAAGGTGTGAAATGATGCACAGCTAACTAAACCTGTCTGTAATAGCCTCTCTGTTATAATGTAGTGATCTGACAGACTTTAGAAAAAACAATACAGTGTTCATGTATGTGTATATAAAATATATACCTTTCCTTACAGTGCTAATGTAACGTATAACACAGCTTGATTAGATATGCCATGTGTAGGTCAGGTGCCAAAATGTGTAAAGAACTGATCTTTGAAAGAAAAAACTCATTTGCAAAGTACACCAAAGGAATTCCCCGTAGAAACCTTTCCCAGAAAGGATGTTCAAGTGGAGCGCGTGGGGCTGTGAATGCCCACACCACGGCCGGCTCTGACACGCCACAAAGTACTTCTGCGACCCTCGTGCACCGACACAACCTGCTCACTACAGTCCTAACAGAAAACTGTGATGAATTCCTTGCAGATCTGCCACAGAGGGGGAGAAAGTTAGCATAAAGGTATTTTCTTACTATTTTCTTCAGAAGAGGCTGTGTCTCTGATTATTAATTTAAAATTCAGTGGAAGCAGCTGTAAACAGAGTGTACTGTGCACAGCGAAACCCTGTAGTCTGTCACTGCGACGGCATCTCTTTGCCTTCATTTGCAAGTAACGCATCAGATTAGGGCGGGTGCAGAGCGAACAGGAATGAGGATGGCACATCTGGTGGGAGCAAGCAGCCCTCTGAGGATATGTTTGGAAACGGATGCCTTCCTGTGGGATTTTGTGTCCCCCAGACTTCATTTTCATCGGGTTTTATCTTCCAGCCCTGCAGGGTTTTACTGTCAGCTGGCGAGGAGCTGGGTACCTGTTTAACCCGCTGCCCCGCAGGAGCAGATACGCTGTGCCTCCCTGCAGCACCCCGCTGGTGCAGAGCGTGGTCAGGAGGTCATTTCTGCCCATAAAACGTCCCAGAGCTGTCCACAGCACAGAGCACTGTGGGCTGCTCCAGGTCTGTCACACTCAGAGGGGCAGGTTTCATTCTGAGTGGGTAAGTTTGTCTACCTAGGAGCCCTTTGCCACCCGATGTCACCTTTGCTCTGCAGCGTGAGCCCGTTCTCAGCTGTCAGCATCCTCACGTGGTGGGAACACAAGTCTGCTGCCGCCTCTGCGTTTGCAGCCGGGCTGAGCGGGGGCTGAGGGCCAGACCTGCGTCTGCTCAGAGGTCTAATGTTCCCTGTGCTGGAGCCTAAATGCGTCGGTGTGGTTTATGGCAGACACGCATGGAGGACAGTTTCCATTCTGTGCAGCTCTCGTTCCAGTTTCATCCCAACAAGAACTTTTCCTGGCTGACCTGAATTACCTTTTCCCTTTTAAAATGTATAGTCTGTATGACTGATATAAATGTCAAGCACATAGACGAAGAATAATAATGCAGATAAACACGTTGTTAATTGTAATCATTATGTAAATACCTGATCCCATAAATTCCAACTCACGTAATTAATTTTACAGTTTCCTTTGCTTGTCAGGACTTGCATGAATATGGCTGAGCTGTTGCGTAGCTGCTTGCAGGATAGAGCCTGGATTTCTTAGCTTCGTGTGTTTTGCATGTGGCATATGGTGAGGGCTCACGAAGCATAATTGTGGAGCATTACTGTTCAGCTCTCCTGCGGGGAGCATCACATCCTGAAGGGTGACTCCTTTCAGTAACATCAAGATCCTATAGGAAAGGAGCTTCTTTTAAAGATCTCAGCCATACGATTTATGGTAAATAACACTTGTATTTCCATACTACGTGTTTCTCTTCTAGAGGCTTGCCCTTGTTGGTGCTCAAATTTGTTTTTGTTTAGCGTGTCACAGGACTTGGAGCAATACAGCTTTGGCAAAATGTGTGGGAAGACTATGTAAACACTATGCAAGCTTTCTATATACTCTGTGTGTCCTTTCCAGTGTATTTAAATGATCCAGCTATGCAGTTAAAGCACACCCATTAATACAAGTTAATACAAAGACATGGTTATTTTATGGCAGCACTTAAGTTACATTTTCATAAAGAGAACAAGAGGATCCCCTGAGACACTGTTGTACAAATAACGAAGAACAGAAGCTCAATTAGTGAAAGCATAGAAGTGAAAAGTGACACGAGAATCATGTAGAGTATAATTCAGTAGGTATATTAGTTTGTATAATATACTGTTTCTTATACAATAAAAAACTCCATCAAGGAATGAATTAGCTGCTTTTCCTGTGGCAGACATTTGTAGTGTTCTCACTCAAGACAGGAAAAGTCGATTCCTTAATTCTAAATTGATGGAGGTGTCACTTTAATACTTTCATTTACTTTTTTCATTACAGGAAGAGCAGAAATTGTCCAGAATTATTTTTTCATTTTGTGCTCCCCTGAGACTCCAACAACCACCAGTGATATTTTTTGTCTGTATTATTTCAGATGAATATTTTCCAAGTGACGACGGATAGAAGCATGAGCCTCAACAGTTGGCCAGAAAGTAAAGACAGAAAGAATTGAGTTTATGGAAATAAACCCAATCCCTATTCTTTTTCCTTAGAAGCCAACAGCGTGTTTCCGATAAGGTGAGACTACATAACAAAATGCTGCACTTTGGCCCGTGCCTGCGGAGCTCTTTGGTAATGTGACTTCTGAGGCCCTTTATGACTTTCCTAGAACAAAGCCGTGGTTTTCTTTCTGATCTCCTGAGAGAGCCTGAGGGCCAGCGGGGCCGTTTGTGTGTGTGCAATATGGGGTTTGCACTGGGTTCAGAGACTTGAGCACCTGATTTCGTACAGCTTCGCATGCTTTAATCCTGCTCTCGTGGTAGTTCTCTCTCGGGGACTGCCAAGTCTCTGTACCGGCCAGTGGTCTCATGAGGAAACTGTATCTGTAGAGAATCCTGGGAATAATCCCAGGGAAAATGGTTGCTAAGAAAAAATGAAATTAGCGGCGTGTATGTCATTTCCATCAAAAGCGCTTTCCAATTAATTGGTTCAAAGTCGTTGTTGTTGGTAACCCTCTTCTGTCAATCACTGTTCTCATGTATTTATATAGGGCTTAGCGATGAAGCTACTTTGAAACAAGTGTGAAAATATGTATTTTGCAAATTAAATTATTCTTTACCAGCTAAAAAGGAAAACCAAGGAGAATACTGACTCTGGCAGAAATAGGGTCTGTAAAGGAACTGTCAGCACCAGCTTTTGGGCTGGGGGAGTGTGTGGGGCAATGAGATTCAATTCAACTCAGTGGAGTTTGGCTGCAACCTCCACCTCAGCGTGCTGCCACCCTGGGAAGAGAAAAGATATTTTCAGAGCAAAGGTTGCCTTCATAAAGCGTCTTGGAAAATGCATGGATGTGTCTGTTTCTGAAACAGCAGTTTGTTTCTGAATTACTTTTATGTTCTTATGTGGAATTGGAAATTATATAATTCCTTTGGCCCCTTAAGTCACTGTTATATTATTAAATGTTTCAGAACTTGACTCGCTATTTTTTCTGTCACCGAAGATTGACAGCACATTGCCTGTGCTACAAAGATGCTGTGAGTCAGGGTTTGGTACGGGTTTGTTTTGATTTGGGTTCGTACACAATTTTAACGTTTTTATTAGTATTTTGCCAATGTTACCATTGGGTTTGCAGGCACAAGAACACAGTCCTACTCTCTTTTTGAACAATGACTCCAATGGCTCCCTGTGCAGGCGAACCCAGAAAGCAGTCCTGAAACTTCCTTTCAAAATGTTGTATACTGCACAATTGACAACAGCACCCAGAAGCAAAGCAATACGTGCAGCGTTGCTTCATTTAATAGCGCGAGATCCTCACAGTGTGTTTCAGTTTATATTTTTCTAGAGATAAGAATCTTTAAATACTGAAGGAGCATACAGTGTACAAGCATTGTATTGACATTTTTCTATGCTATCATAACCATGGATTCATCTGCTTGTCCTTATGTTAGCAATTTAATTTTAATCCAGGGCAATAATGAAAAAGTGCATTACTGGCGAAAAACAGACTCTTCATACCCCGTGTTCCTGATATTTTTAGGGAATTGAATTGCATTTTCTGTTGACAATAACAGACTATCTTTAGGTCTTCCGTGAACATCTATGAACAACAAAAATAGGTGTGCTAATGTATTGTCAGCCAGAGGAAAATAAAGTATTTGTAGCTCTTGTATTTGAAGGCGGACCTGGACCCCCTGTCTGTGGCACCTTTACTCTGCAATTTCCTGCTGGGAACCCGCGCAGCTCCTGGGGCACAGGAAGGCACGTCTGCATGTGCTTACCTTCAGCTGGGAGCCCTGCCCAGCTTGTGAAATTGAAGTGGTAGTGCAGTTGGACTAGATAATTTTTGTAGGTCCCTTCAAACTGAAAATATCCCATCCTATCCCATCCTATCCCATCCTATCCCATCCTATCCCATCCTATCCTATCCTATCCTATCCTATCCTATCCTATCCTATCCTATCCTATCCCATCCTATCCTATCCTATCCTATCCTACCCTATCCTGTCCTAAATATTATTGCCAGCCTGTATAGATGGGTGAGGGTGCGGGGCTGGGCACAGCTGAGCGAAGCTGTGGGTGGGTGTTGGGGTGCGGAGGCAGGGACGGCTGTTTCTGCTGGGTAGCCAGAGTCCAGGCAGGGCACACCTCCCCAGAGCTGCAGAGAGAGATTTTAACTAACAACAGCAAGAGTCCCTTCCGATGCTGAAAACCAGCCTCGGGGTTTTTTTTAGGAACAGGTTGTTGGTGCAGGCATTTGCCTTGTGCAGTACAGGTGACCATTGCTGATTGCAGCAGGGACCGGCGCGGTGGCTCTCAGCCAGAGCACTCCAGGTACAGAGGCTGATTTTGATGCCGGGCAGGGAAGGTGCAGCCTGTGTGGCTGCAGATCATGGTGCAGCATAGACAGAGAAAGACTGTTCAGCAAAGGTGCCCCGGGAAATTCACCTCAAACGGGGCTCCTCACCCTTGTCCTCACAGGAGACCTGGCTTCTTGTAGGGGTCTGGGTGTGAATGCTCTGGGATGGTGGGTTCTCCCCAGCTCCGGTGCCCTCCAGGGAATGGAGGTACAGTCCAGAGGCTGTTCAGTTGCAGGTTTTCATGGCCACAACACAACTGTAGCCACAGATTTATTCAAAACTGGGAACAATCCAAAATCTAAAGATATGTGGGTCAGACAGCAGACTTGAGTAAGTGCTCAAGAGTGTTGTAAAAGCAGAACAATTTGGATTCCATTTTTTAATAGTTTAATCTCTTTATATATACATACAGTACTTAAAAATCCTCCAAGATGGAGCACAGTATGAGATTTATTTCTCTTAGTTATTTTATTCTAAACTCTTGCAAAGAACCTTCCATTACAATTTTGAGCTTTATTAAAAAAAATCCTAGGGGAAATGTGTACTATTCTTTATTAAACTACATAGGACGTATTCCTAAGAGTTGCTCACACTCCTCCCACACACACCTTCCCACATGTGAGGTAAATTAAGAATGTCACTATCTTTAATGCCAGAAGTATTTCCATCTTCCACTGCAAATATGCAGTGATGCATCTAGAATAGCACTGTCAGGGGAAGAAATCTTCACATGAACAGAATTTAGCTATTTGTGTTCCCTTTCAACGTGCACTTAGTATTTTATCCACAGGGGATATTTTTTTCAGTGGGATCATGTTGGCTGCAGGTAAATAGAGAAAGAAAACTCTTGTTTCTCTATATCTAAATTTGTTCAAGTCCTGCTCCTTGGCCGCTCTCTCTGACAGCCTGTGCCCATTTCAGAGCCTTGCAAAGCTGTAGGAGATGGTGACTGCACTTGCTAATGGCATGGTGGGTGCTGGGGAATCGGTCTGACGTGTGATGGTGGTGCTGAGCGAGCCTTCACCTCCTGGGTCTGAGCAAAACTGCTGGCTCCAGTGGGGAAGCAGACAGGAGCGGAGACTTGAGAACTAATCTTGTGTCTGCGCTTCTGCCTCTGTGACTAATTGCTCTGAAATTTGCACATGTAATAGCTTTCACTTTTCCTAATACCTCTTACTAGGTTAGCATTTTAAAAGGATGTATTTTCTTGCCGTTAAAAGCACTAGATGCAAATGGGAAAGCAGATAGATATGTATTGCTTAATAATTAAAATAGAACCACAAATTTCAGGGAGTGCGGTCAGGCTCCAAAGAGTACCTGATCCCACGTCCAATGCGCAGTACAGTAGCAAGAAATGCACCCACTGCACCACTCCTCTATGGGAACGTACAAATTAGAAATTTCAAGGGTTGTTGAACACTGTGAATTTCCACTGTGGATCAGCACAAAGTTATTCGGCACAGGAGGTTCTGTAACTGTGATACATTGGGGAAGTTCATACTGTGCAATGGCCCTAAAACTCACCCTTCCTCCTCTAGTATGCAGTGCTAAGACGTGTTTAATATAAAGCAGGTAGGATACTAGCTGACTGGAGCAGGTTTTTTGTCTCTTGCTGCCTTTTCATTATTCATCTTAGGATCATCTTCTTTGCTATTTATATTCATCATAAATAATAATTAAACCAGGGGACAGAGGTGTGATGGTGTGAATGTGAAGAAAAACTCCACGTCCCTGATGTGGCAAAGTTGCAAAGGTAGCCAGGACTGGGGGAGTCCTTGGTCTGAGGAAATGTGGTCCATTACAATTGCTTGCTGGAGAGCAGGAAAACATTAACATGCAGGCACTACGCTTAAGTGGCCAGAATGTAGTGATTAAAGTGCTCTTGCTGTGTGATCTTGGGCCTCTTGCCCTTTCTGTTCCTTAATTAATTTCCTCTATCATTTATGTATTAATAAAAACAAATTACCTGCTTCATGGGAGGTGAGAGGTTTTATTCATTTATGTTTGCAAACAGCTTTGAGATCGGAGAAAGGAAGGAAGAGGCTAGACAAGTGTGAAGCCTGTATTTAGTGCATGAATGATATATGACAAGGTTTTATTCCTTGGCAGTCTGGTAATTTGGCATAGGAGTAAGTCTTTTTCCTTTTCTGCTGTTGAAGTTTCTTTTTCTGACATTGTCAAATGAGGCACAGCTTTTGCCTCTTGTGTAATATGTAAATGAATGGGTGTATGGCTACTTTGATTTTGGGTCAATTAGTACTTCTGTTTCAGCTTTCTGTCTTTCGTGAGCATTTACAGAGAAGGACATTTCCCAGTGACTGTGGAGTCATCTGCAAGTAGCTCATCCATTTGAAACCAGTGCTGGGATTTAAAATTGCTACTGTGTCCCATCTGTATGGAATGAACATGGCTTTATCTGCTGGATTGATGCTCTACTTTCTATTACCAATAGAGTAGCAGTTGCAGAGGTTATCGTGCATGGGACAGAGGTGTACAGAAAGGAAGTTTCCAGGTAGAGGTGTAAAGTTGGTTGGTCTCTACTGTCACAACTTGCATCTTGCACTGGAATTCAGATTTTTAATGTCTCCCTCTGAAAACAAACCTGATCAAGGTCCTGCAGCCTAGCAAACCAACATGCAGTTGTGCTGGCCTGAGGCTGCCTATATGTTGTCGGTAGTTCAGCGAAGGCTGATGCATGCCCATGAAAGGCAGAAAAGTGCTATCAGTGGATGCTCTTGATGTCTTTTCTCCTGGTGAGTAATGCAAACAAACACGACATTCCTTCCTACCTGTGCAAACCAGTCTCAGGGTGGAAGCAACATTAAAAGCCAGCATCTCTTCTCTTGTAATGTCTAATAGCAACATCTAATTCTGGATTTTCAAAGCTATTCCCCTTAAGGTTATCCTGTGATATGGAGCATGTTTGTGCACAAGCAGCGCCGCGAGAGCAGCTCAGAGCACTTCAGTATGCAGCAAGTTCCTCGGCTGGGGTTCCCCTTGGAGTTCCTCAGCAGGCACTAAGGATGTGTCATCCTTTGAGTCATCTCTTTTAAAGCAGCTTTCTTCCATGAAAGCTATTTTGGTTTTGACTCCAAAAACTTTACACAGAACACCGCATTTCACAGTCCTTTGACACAGATTTTTGCAGGGGGAGCAGCCGGGGGGTGAGAAGATGAGAGCTGCCTTTGGGGCCGTGCATACATTCACCCCTTATGTATGTCATGCCTTTTTCACCAGCAGTTTTCTTTGTCCCCTTCCCCAGTTTGCTTCTCCCAGGGATTTTTAGAAACGGTTGATGCCCTCTTGGACTAAGCTGTGTGGGATGGGGAGATTAAGTTGCTCTTGGGTGTTTGCAGTTTGTCTCTTTTAAATCTGTCCTCAGAGGACATGTCTTGCCCTATCTCCCATCTTGAATCAAAGCTCAGGTGTCCTGTTCCCTTCTCTTGAATGCTCAGGGTTTATGTTTCTCTTGTGCTTATGACCTAGATTCACCCTGGGGCGGAAACCATTATTGGGCAATTTCTGCATTTGCAGTGTAAGTGGCCCCAGCCCTCCCACAGCAGCCTCCCCTCATTTTTGGAGGAGATTTCCATGCTGCAGAGCGATGTTTCAGCAGCTGGCATTGAAACACTCCTGGAGGCTCCTGCTGACCTACAGCCCGGCTCCCTACGGGCAGTGGGAGTCTTGCACTCCTCCCCTGAGCATTTGGGGCCAGGTCTCCAGGCAGCCCAAAGTAGTGGGCTCTCGTCACCCAGCCCTTCAGAGCCAAGGTCTGGTTAACGGCATGAGTAAAGTCTTCCCACTGACAAGGCCATTTGTGCTGTTCCAGAAATGTTGAGCTAATTGCACAAAAGGTGAACCTCCAGTACATCAACAATTGATTCAGCCTCAGGCCCTACACAGCAGAGAGCAGCTCATGAAAACCAAAGACGAGGCATGTGACTGCAGACCCTTAATCCAGCTAAGATACCATGATGCCTGACCTCATTAGAAAAAAAACACAAAACACATCTCCCTGGATTGTTTCTTGCTGTGTCTAGTGAAATACTGGGAGCTTGGCCAACCAGCCAGGTATTCCTCCCTCTCCTGCAGAGTGCTGTGGTTTCCTCTCCACCTTGGAAACACTCATAGACCCTATAAGCTCATGGGGACAAAAACTAATGACTTACACTTTAATTAATACAGAGATGTAATGTGATTACAGCCACAAGGATAAAAGCTGATACAGAGCTTGTAGGGTGAAGGAGTAAGTCAAACAAGCATGTAGGGTCCTATCAGGACCAGGAGAATTTGTAAGCTGGTCATCAGTGTTTCCCTTAGACACTAATTTTAAGGGGAAGTTAATGCATGGCCACTGCACAGTTGCAGGGCTGCCAGCCCATACTCTGGGCTGGCCCTGACACGACCCTCCCTCTCCCAGCGAGTCTGGTCCACTTCAGAGCGTAAGTCTAGATTAACCCAGAGTGGGATGGACTTTGCATGTGGCAGTCATGCTTTTGCTTTCAACACCTATCAGCTTCCCTAGTGTATACAAGTCTCTGCTTCTAACTGCAGACAACTCTTGCTCCAGGCCTGACTGTGCGGATGCCGAGGTTTCTGCAATGGTGTTTGAAATTCATGTATGGGAAAAGCGGAGGAATACTGGCATTTCCATGCACGTGGCTTAGTTCTTTACAGTGGAAGTCTTCCTGGATGAAGTGGTCCTATAGGGTGGCTTGGTCTCTACAGAGGTACCTCTTCAGTGGAGGGAGCAGGGTGCTGTGTCCCGGCACCTTCTTCTTTCTCTCGCCCCTCTCAGTTCAGCACAGGTAGGTGGTCCAGGCGGTGCAGAGTAATCTTCCCTTTCACAGCTGCACTGCAGGCAAGGGATCGGGAGGAACGAAGGATTTGGTTGGCATTTGTGGACTGGCGATGACTAATGTTTCCCTGTCACTAGCACATCACTGCTTGTATCAACCAGGAGCATCAGAGCAGCTTGGTGCGAACCGGCTGAGCGTCGTCAGCGATTTGTCGTGGTCATTAGCGCAGTGTGAAGCGCCACGTCTGCAGGCTCCCGCTGGCGTGCGGTGCCATGGGGTGCTGCCTGCAGGGCCTGCGGACCCCTCCGGGACACCCACACACAGCGGCTCCCATCTGTACCGCTCACTGTTAAATGTCAATATGAGCCTATTAGAGAGAGGCCAGGAGAAGCGGGAATGGCAGCTCAGCGGGCAGTGACGGATCGTACGCTGGAGAATGATTGATTTACTTATTTAGGGCTCTGTTCAGCAAAGATTCGGATCCATGGGGCTTGGGCTTAATGCAAGTTGGGGAGATGAGGCTGTTTCGGCAGCGGAGTAAACCACCAGTACTTCAGGCCTTTCACAGCGTTTGCCTAACCCACTGCACAGCGCTGGGGCCAGCCCCACAGCCAGCGGGGAGCCCCTCGCCCTGCCAGCAGCCTCAGCCACCACCAGAGTTTCAGGTGCTGCAGGAGTTTTGGAAATGCAGATTTTTTTTTTGGGGGGGAGGCTCTGGGCCCAGCCCAAGCCTTGCAGCAGCAGCACTGGGCAGGGGCAGCCTCTCATTGCAGGGGATGCTCAGTTGCTTTCCAGCTTCTGCTTTGCTGCAACACACTGAAGGAAGGAGAGTTGCAGCATGGGCTTTGTGAACAAGAAGGACCATCCTGGAGCGGCGAGGCCCTGGGGTAGGGTGGTCCTGGGGCCACTTTGCCAGTCATCATAACCGTCTCACTAATTTGGGAGACATCTCTTGTAAAATGCCTGTTGGCATGCCCCAACTCTAGTTGGGACAGAAAGATACAAGCTGTCACCGCACGCTGCAAACCTCTGGTGTGCTGTAGCCCAAAGTCTATGCCCAGGCTTTGCTGTGCACCTTCTGGATCCAGAGCACGTGTCTGTCGTGGTCCAACTGGGTAGGAATTGCCAGGCCTAATCAAACCAGTGATTCACGCGCTGTGGGAGCCCGTCTCAGGGTGTGGGCAGCACCAGCTGCTCCGAGGGAGGTGTGAAAGGGCCCTGACAAACAGCCACGCCATATCCCCGGGGAGGCGTCGCTTCCCGGCAGCAGGGTTTGGCCTGGAGCATCAGCCTTCTCTCAAGTGAAAATACAGCAAAGCACAGTCACAAGAGCACAGAGATTGTAAGGAAAAGGTCTCAAAAGGTCTCCCTAATTGAAATGCCACCTGAGGAGGGCAGCAACTCTTCCTTATAGCTGCACATGGCTTTCCTGAAAAAGAGTTAGAGCTATCTCCCTCCTCCTCCGGACAGGTCTTTGGCTGACAGCAGCAGTTTTGATGGGACTGCCTAGTTTTCCTGCATGTCTCCACTCTACCAGGACTCCCTGTATTTTAATTACTTCCTCTGTGCCCATTTACCACAAAATTTTCTGCGATGGTTTCTTGGCTGCAGCTGCCAATTGGAATACTCTATGACTTGGGGAAAAAAAAATAAAATCAAACATCTATTAAAAGTAGCCAAGTTGCTAATGGAGACAGATTAAGTGTGATGTGCATCACCTGAGGGCTGAGCACTTTGGAACGAGACCAGGAGGAAGCACTCACCTACTTAAGAGAGGGATGCAAAGAGACCCCCACTGGAGGATGCTTTGGCTACCTGTGAGAGGTATCTGCAGCTCTGCTGGGTGCCTGCTAATATCCCATTCATTGGGCAGGTAGTACAGTAGAAAAATTAATGGGAATAAGCAGAAAAGCTGGAAATTTAGGGTGTTATCTGCAAAGTGCAGGTGGAAGAAATGTATTCTCTCTTAAAGACTTCCTACAGATTTAAGTCCCTTTGTGTCTTTTCTCCTAGTAGTGCTTAAAAATAGGATAGAAGAAGGAATATAATGTTTTTGCCGGTGTTAAGCTGGCAGCTAGTTCATGCTTGCTAATTATTGTATAGACCAAATAGCTCAGAAGACATCTACTTTATGGATGTGCAACTTCTCTCAGGAAACAGGAAAATTGGGAATCTCTTTTTTACTTCTTAGGAGGCACAGTGACCTGCAATACCTTAGCTTAGGGTAATGAGGCTCTCGTATCTGTGCTTACCCACCAGGTAACAGCAGGTCAACTGGGCTCCTGGTAGAGCTTAAATAAGGACAAGCAAGTTCTCTAACGATCCCTGCTTCACTCCTGGAGGAGGCTCACCTAGGATAAGGCTGTCCCCTGCTGAGTGACAACCATCCTCCTTTATTTCCAAATCTGCTTCTTGTAATTCTGTGGTTAAGGATTTAAGGCTGTTAGCAAAAGGTGGTGTGCTGTTTGGGAAAGGCTTGGCTCTGTGTTGTGCATTCTTCTGGGTGCTGGTCTGAGTTCTGTGCTGCTGAAACATCCAAATACTTTTTTTTTTTTTTTTTTTTATGGCAGTGAGACATGGGCATGTGTGTTCGTGGTCCACGCTGGAGTTGCCAAACCTGTGTGTAGTTGTACTAGGATGCTGTCCCTTCTGCTCCCAATATCTGGGCATTCAATGCTTCCAGTTCTCAAGGTGTCCCTTTTTTTTTTTTTTAAAAAAAAAAAAAAAGCAACAACAACAAAAAGCCCACTCCCCAAAACAACCCTGAAATCTGGAAATAAATTACTAGCTGCCACTCTAATTTCACTAGTGTAGCACCTGTGATCATAAAAAAACAACCCATGTCCTGAGGAACTTGTAGTGGTTGCAGACTGAAGAAAGGTGGCTTCAGAGGAGGGAGGAGCAGAATGAATGACCAGGCAGGGCCCTGCCCCGCAGTGGGTAAGGCAGTGCTGGAAGATGGACTTCAAGCTCTTCAGATCCAGAGGCCTCCCCTATAACCCTGTGTTTCAAATACAAAGTAATGTATTTTAATCTAATGTTCGAGAACATTTGTGGGAAGGGACTCTGCACTTGGTAACTGTTTGGGTTTGCTGCCTGCTGGAGCAGAGTCTGCTTGTTGCCTACGAGGCACCGTGCTGTGCTGGCTGGTGTGAACATGCTGCTGCTTTTGCCATGCACCAGATTTTAAGTCCAAAAGTTACTGGTTTTGGGGAGTGGTGTGGCTGACTGGGTGGTTGTGAGATGGGCACGGGGAGCAGGAGAGCAGGCTGGGCTCCAGCAGTGGGAGTGCAGAGAGGCAAGCCTGGGTTCAGACTCACTGGCTGAGCTGCGGGATAGACCTTGCAGGGATATGTTAAAGGCAAGGGAAATGGGGACACTGCTGTCTCTCAGGGATTCCTGCCTCTTCCTCCACCAGCGTTTATTGGGTAAACTGTTTCTTCCAGCTTGGTGCCTGCCTTAGTGTGATGAGGAACACTGTGGACTGAACTGCTCTTCTGTGAAAACGTGCTCTCTGAAGCTCTCTGTGGAGCTCAGTGACCCAGGGCACTGTGTAACTGAAGAAGGTGGTGCTTCCCTGCAAAGCCACATGGTCCCCTCCTGTCAACACTTTCAGAGAGTTAGCTTGGTTTTCATTTCAAATACATTTAGAAACCTCAGTCTGGTGAAATGGGGTTCCTCTTTTCAGCTGCCTGCAAACTGGCTCTTTCTATCATGTCCTGCTCCTTTCCCACGAACTGCTGTGCTCATCAGCACAGGTCTGCCAGACAGCACGAATCCCCATGGCTGTGGGAGAGACAGGCAGAGCCCATCTACATGGTCCTTGCTTTCTCAACAGGCTCCTCAGGCCTGATGCAGACCAACTGAGCAGCTCTTTTCACTAGTAGCATCAGTGGATGCCCATTGTCTCCTGACAGCCAGGCACTGGGGAGAGGTGTTGGCACCCCATGGGCACAAGCCATTTGTCCACAATTGTCCACAAAATACATATGTGGTGCCCCAAGAAAAGATATCCCTTTTTCTGAAAACTATATGAGATGGAGCAGCACCTTCTGTTTATGGTGCCTCTCACGAGGCTTTTTAACATTATTTATTTAGCAGCTTGAGAAGAGCTCACCAGCCGGCAGCACCTTCCCTTTGAGCCATGGTCCATGCTGTCCCTCGCCGTGGTAGGCTGCCCACTTGCTGAGTGTGTTTTCCTTGCTGTTCAGCTGTTTTAAGGACCTGCTCACCAGTTAGGCTTTGGAGAGATTAGCAATGTCTCTCTTCCATACAGTGTCCTTGACAAGCCAGAAATCCGCCCATTCAGTGTTTTGAGCAATTAAAATGATGACATGGCCATCAAACCCCCCACAACCAGTTGGCGAAAGCACTCTGCAATGGAAACTCCAGTCCTCAGTGAGTGAATTTGTATGTAGTTTGGCAGAGAACAGCCCTGCTGACTTCCCAGGCCAACACTGCTTTGTTACTCAAATACAAACATCTAAAACCAGCATTAGGCACCGCGAGCTGCGCCAAAGCCGACTGCTGTCATTGTATAATAAAACAGCATGTTGAGGTTTGCTATTCTAATCGGGCAGCCAGGAACCCCGGCGGACGGCGGAGCTTATTTATTGATTGCTCTTCAGATCAGAAACTGGACGGCACCGCAGGGAGCTAGTAAAGGAGGAAAACCATTTTAAATACACTGTAAATGCTCCTTTGCAGGATTAATGAGCGGGAAACTGTAATGTGTGTTAACAGGATGCACAGAAAAGTAAAAGCTGGTAAACTTGCATGGCTTTCCCTTCCACAGGAGAATTCTGCTTCAGCAGAGATGGGGAAATACAGGCTGTAATAAATGTTGCTTTATTGCTGGGGCCTTATAGTGGAAAAGAATCTGTATTCTTACACTGGAGTACTTGCGAAACTGGAAATTGTAGAAATATGGGGGAAAATGCTAAAAAAAAAAAAAAAAAAAGGATGGGGGTGAGTTGGAGTTGGCAGAAATGGAAACCTTTCCTGTTGGCTGCTCATTCCCTCAGGGCTACATTGCAGAAGGCATGAAATGCATGCTGTGCTCTATCTCCTGCGTAGGTGGGAGGGATTCACCAAGCGAAATAGCCGAAGGTGTCCAGCAGGGGACAGGTTCCCCAGCTCTGTAATGGCCATGGTGCCATGAAACATCCCCCTGAGTCACCTTTCACCATGCAACATCCCATCCTCAACAGCCGGTCTAGTTGGTGTGAAAGAGCAGAGCGAGTTGAGATCCTGTTTATCGCTTTGTTGAGTGCTTGGATCTTCACCCAAAGGCTTTGCACAGCTCTGGTGTGCTTTCAAAATGCCCAGGAGGGGGGCTGAGACACTCATGCACAGATGTGCAATGAAAGTATAAAAGCTTGTGCTGTCGTTTTAGGAATGTGTGCTGTTCCCATGGTTTGCCAAACTCTTATAATTATCACAACACCTGCAGCTTGCCTGCAATTCAATCCTGGGTGCTTTTTTCCTGCTTGATCAGCTCATTTTTAGCTGCCTGTCATATGGGAGATGCCCTCTCCAGCACAGCAGTTATCGTTACTGAAGCAACTCCTGCGAGCAGGGCGGTCAGCAGGAGGGGAGGTGTGATTGCTCCCTGCCTCCCTCGGGCATCCCCGATCCTGGCTGAAGGAGACGGGTGACAGGCACAGCCGGCAATCCGCATGTAGAAATCTTGAATTTTAGGAAGTCTAACATCTTCACAGTGATCTGACTCCTTGTAGAATCACTTATGAGTGAAATATTAAGAAAGTTAAGTAAACCAGAAAGATGCTGAAATTCATCAGTATAATGGACTAGTATTGCATGGGAAATTAACTCGTCTGCAAAGCCCGTTTTGTTTTAATGTGATATCACTCTCTCAGCTTGGTTCTCCTTTGTGTTGGTCCACCTGACACATCCAATCTGCAATGTGAGCAGTTTGTGAAAGAAGATTTTTTTCTTGTGCTTGTAAAGCCTGGAGATCTTGGGCTGTGACGTTGAAAGGGGCCTGGGTAATCTCTGATGGAGCCAGACCTGAGTTGAAGGACCACCACCAAGATCAGCGTGTTAGATGCTTGGACTTCTCGCAGCCTCAGACACTTGCCACCCAGTGACTTTTAAGACAGGGCTGGCAGCATCCTCTGGGAGACCTGTTGGCCCACCCATGCATGGTATCTCCTGGGCCATCTGCCTGGGAGGCAGCTGCTGCGAAAGCACCGCATGCTCAGAGATGTGCTTTCAGGACATCTTGGCAGACAAATGCAATGGGCTGGGTTGTCTCCACTGGGCTCAAATGCTTTGGTGGAGACTTGACTGCTTCATTGATAGAGCTGATCAGTTCAGTGCTGCTTGAGACATCTCCACTCATGCTTAGACCACCAAACACTTTTGCAAATGGGAGGGGTCTGTTTTTGTTACCCAACCCATCCTTGTGGAGCATGAGTGATTTCTTAAGCACATAGAGGTTTGTGATGCAAGTACTCATTATCCACCTGTTTGTTACAAATGAATCCCAAAGTAAACTTAATGAAACAAAGCACAAAAAAGTAGATTGATATTTGACTCGGCTTGGCTTGATGTTTTCTCTTCTGGGTTTTTTTTGGGGTTTTGTTTGGTTTTTGTTTTGGTTTTTTTGGGGGGTTGGGTTTTTTTTTTTTTTGTTTGGCAAATTCTCTAGGTTTTTATCCAGCTTTGTTCCCTCCATGTCATCCTTTTAGAGGTTTTCACAGATCACCCCAAAGTAAGGAAGAACCACACAAAATGAGAGACAAACAGCCAAGCCAGAGGTAAAAACAGAACAAGCATATCAGGGTGTATTCTTCTTTTAACCAAGGTCTTTTGGACCCATTTGGAGCATCTTGACAAAAAAAAGTTTGGTTTCTACAGTTGTGGATATTATTTCCAGGGGACTCCCCTCTGCAAAATGCATTGCTGGAGCTGAAGAAGTAAAGATCAGCATGCCTGTGGGCAGTCATTACTGCTGAGGGTAACTTCACGTGGTGGGTGGAAAAGTAAAGTAAAACTTGCAGAATAACCATGGAAAAAGTTCATGTCATGGAGTATAGCAAAGCCCCAGGACACATTTCGACGTGTTGGTTTTGGGGGGGACCTTTTTGTTAGCATCTGTCCTCGGCCTTCAGTGCCTCTGGCCATTCTCAGAAGGAATCACTTTAGAGGCAGTTTATCTACAGATCCTGAATTTTAGATTATATTGTTCGTGGCCTTCCATTGGCATCCAGGGGATGGCAGCTGTTGGGAGAGGGGAGTTGGCCTAAGGAGGATGTAAGGCATACCTTATTTTTGATATTTTTTTTCCTTCCATCTCACTAAAGAATTATAATGGATTCTGTGTTGGAGGATGAATGGTGAAGATGGGACGTATTGGAAGGTGAGGAGCAATGTCCCTGGCTGAGCTGAAGGCTGTCTCTGCCTTTAAGAGCAGCTGCCAGCATCTGTCTGCAGCAACTTTTGGGCCACCAGCTTGGAAGGCACTGGCACGGAGGGCTCTACTAGAGCACATTCAGAGCCCTCAATGCCTTCTGGTGCAGCCAAGCTTTTATTTTCCTTGTTGAGAAGCCTCCCAAGGCGGCACGAGAGGGATCTGTCTTACTGTGTGGAGAGAAGCACAAATAAAAGCAACCAGGAAAAGAAAAGGACGGTTATTTTCAGGTGGAGTCTGCACTAGCCAACAGTTTTATGTTGTCTTAAAAACCAAAACCCCACTGGACTCAGTCCTCTGGCAGCAGAGAGCCTGCTTTGGGGAGGCTTTCTTTCTGGGTCTCTCTGCAAACTAAATATATTTGGGGCATATCTCATTCTATGGGCGCAGCAACAAGCAAATAAAACCAATCAGCCCATCTCCAGGTGGCTTTTGATGCCTTTTAGTAGCAACCTACCTGCCAGGAGCGTCGCTGCTGCCCTGCTGAGAGATGAATTGCTGACCGACCGGTGCAGGTGCAGCTCTGCACTAATGGTAGTGTGTGTCCGCCTGTCCTCCAGGCAGTACGATGGCTTGAAATAATGCAATAATTCAGTTTGGCAGGCCTGCTGAGGGATCTTAGCTTGCTTGAGGCTTCAGGAGGTCTTAGTCCCATTCCTAAGCACTGAGCACCTTGGAAACTTGAGTGTTTGGAGGCAAAGCCCACCACCCTTGAAATGGGTGGTAAAGCCAGCATCAATTTCAGAGGACAAGTGTGGTTGTGTTTGCCGCTGGCTTGGATCCATCTGGGATCCAGGTGATAAAGGCTGGCTCCAGCAGGTCCTAGGTGGCTATTTTGCAGGCAGAGCATTAGTCCGGTGAAGCCAAACCTTGAGGGTCAAATCCTCCACAGGCAGAAGCAGATGCAGTTGTTAGTGCTTTTGGAAAAGCTGGGCCATTAATTATGAATGGAGCATGTGTACTTGCCTATTTCCAGGGGACACGGAGCATAAGGGTGTCTGCCTTTACACAAGACGTGAACAGGCACACAGTGAAATACAGCGATAGTTAAATGTTAATGTTCACGATCTGATTTTTGGCCGTCTTCCTGCATGACTGTTTGCAGATGTGAGATTTTTGTGTGTGGGTTTGGTGGTTGTTTTTTGTTGTTTTTTTTTTTAAAAAAGAGAAGTCTTGAAGAACAAAGAGCCCGAGAGCCCTCTGTGTGAGATCTGAAAGCTCTGCTAATCAGAAAGGAGGAGGGAATCATTTAGAAACCAGCCAAATAAAACTCAGGTGCCAATTAAAAACAAAACAACCTTCCACTGACATTTGGAGTGGTCTCTTGCTCCTGGAGAGGGAACAGCATCTGTGGAAGCCTTCCAATTCATGTATTCGAGAGTCACTTTTACTGACATTGACCTAATGGCTCAGGTCATTTGGATTTGTTATAATTATAATGGGACTTTGATTATTCCTTCTCTGCGCACCATAGCAAAGCCATAAGAATTCTGGACAGTCCTCAATGGTCTTTGGTTGCAATACTGTGGTTATTTGATGGTTAATAGCAACACCACCCGTTTAGGGTTGCTTAAAGAAAAAGAAAGCCTGGGCAATCAGTGAAATAAGTCTTTTACGTAGTCAGAGCAAAGCAATATTTTTTTGCTATTTGCTCACAACAAATACACCAAAATATGTGGAAAGCTTAAATTTTTTTACTGCTCAGGCAGCTGTTTGACAACTTGAAGCAGCACTGAGCACACATAGTCCTGTTGTCTGAGGATGAGCAAGAGCAAATTGGACAGGCACCTGTGGCCGAAGGAGAACAAGACTGGGAAAAGCCCGGCTCGAGGCAATGCTGCTGGAGCCCACGGAGGCTGTGGGTGCCCTGAGGAGGAGCCTGTGCTGCTGTGCAGCATCCCGGCACAGAGAGGGGGGGTCTCAGCAACTGGAGCTGGGGGTCAGGTAGGGCTCAGCGGTGCTCAGCGCAGGGTGTGAATGTACAGCTTGGGGGAATTGGGGTTTTCCACTTGCTTTTGTGGAGCTGAGAATCCTTCAGGCAGCCTCGTTATTGTTGTTTAAGCAGAAAGTTACTTTTCCAGAGTTTGGTTTTCTCAATTCTTTTGCCCCCCTGGTTTGATGAGTCTGTGTGATCATTTAGGGAAAGGCGAGGGGACGGTGTGCCTGTGCAGCCAGGTTTTGATCCTTCCTGTCTCTTTTGCATCCACGCGATATGCTTGTTTCTGAGAATTTTTTTTTTTTATTATTTACTTTGTATTGCTGCACTGATGTATTTATATCATTTTATAATCAGAAGTGTCTGGAGTATTAATTACCAGAAAACCACATGAGAAAATTGGGCTTTTCTGCCAACATTCCTATGCTAATGTACCAAAAATAATCATATTTAAACATCACGAACTCTAAAATACATTTAAATTGGGACCATTGAAATTCATCTCTTATTTGTGTCAAAGGCTCCAAAACATGCTTTTTCTAAAATACAAAAAGTAACAGATAAGCCTAAGGCTTCCAAAATGTCATCTCTTAAAAAATAATCTGGATTTCAGCTGGAGGTTGGTAGAGATGCAGCAAACCTTTTAGTGACTGAGCTAAGGAACCTTAAAATCAGGTTTATAGTACTTGTATCAACAGATTGGCTATAGAAGTTCAACTTCATTATCATGGCAACTTGCTACAAATAAGCGGTGGCACAGTACTGAGAAGCTGAGGCTGTGCTATGGGCTGCCTTGAGAAGCTATAGAAAGTGAGAACGTGGGTGCATATAATCTGAAACGCATTGCATTTGTCTGTGGAAAACCAGGGCAATTTATTAACACGCAATTTTATCTGAACTCTTGCTTTCAGTCTTTTTAAGGATAAAGGGCTTTTGCTGAGGGCAGTCGCGTACTGCTGTGTGTTGCATCGCTGCCAAATTCAGTGGTTCCTCAGGAAGGCGCTTGGCCTCAGAGACAAGACCAAAGTGATGCTCTGCAGTCCCATGGATGAGCTGGAAGTGGCTGGTGAGCACCCGGCATGTTGAAAACACAGCGCAGTGTGACGGGCAGTGTTGTGGGTAGTTCATAGCTCTCATTGGGAACGACAGGACTGGGACACGGAGGGCCCATGCTCAGCCTCCATCCATGAGCGGATGGTTTTCTTCTGCTCTGTTCTTTTCTGAGCAGCAAAATGACAGGGAGCAGGGGCTGGCACAGCCCTGGGCTGTCTTGTAAGGCTCAGGGACATCTGACGAGATGCATTATATTTTCCAAATCATTCTTACTTCTCTGTGCTTTTACTCCCCCTCTGTATTTGTATCTCATACAGCTGCAGCTGGCTGCTCTCGCTGTCTGCCTTCCAAAGATCTCCAGTTCTGGGCTGGCTATGCAGAAGGACCCCCCAGTAGTGCACACCAGTGATTTTTCCTGTGTGACCCCCCTCTTCCCCTCCCCAGTCTTCAAACCCACATGCTCTGGTGGAGTTCAGATGTCCCACAGAGGTGCAATCTAAAAAGCTGAAGTGACAGAGAATCTGTCACATCCTCAGGTAAATTGTTCCAGTGGTTTATTAATTACTTTAACTGTTCTGCACCAAGAACAATTTTATTTCTCTGTAGAAATGCCTTTAGTTTCTAGCCACTGGATCTCAAGATGCTTTCCTCTGTCAGATTAAAAAGCCTCGTCTTATTACTCCTCTCTCTGCGTATGCACTTGCTGACCACTCTCAAGTCACCTCTTAACCTACCCAGGGACAGACTAAACGGATTGAATGTCTCTAGTTCGCCGCTGTAAGGGAGGTTTATCAGCCTCCCATTCTTGCTTCTGCCTGCTGAAACCCCTCCAATTTGTTCTCATCCTCTTTTCCAGATGGATGCAGCAGGGGTTTGTGCAGTCTTTCATGTCTTCTACCACGGCTAAAGTGCTTCTGGCCACCCACTGAGCCTTGTCCTGCTCTGGGCATTCCAGGGCTGAATTTGTCCTCAGCTGCTGCCGCGTCCAGGGTCAGGCTGAGCCCTTAGTCCCGCTCCAGTGTCCCCAGGAGAATGGGATGGGGAGTGTGGAGAGACCAGCCCCAAGCTCAGGATCAGCCTGTTGTGGCCTGAGGGGTTTCTGTGCCTCTCTTTTGGCATCTGTCCTGGCTACGCAAGAAGAAATAGAAGGTTCTGAAGCAGGCAGCTGTGCTGGGCTGGGGGGAGCTCGGCTGCGTTTGGAGTCTGCTCACACAGAAGTTCACCAGCTCCAAGTGAGTGTAATTGCGGAGACAAAGTAGGAGCAGCCTGAAAATCACAGGGACGGCATAACTTCCAGCCGAGGAGAAAGGGGCCTTTACGAGGTCTTGAACCAGTGTCCTTACACGCGTTGTGCTGCGGCGTGATGTGTGAGCGCTCAGCCACTCCACCGCTGGTTAGAAATGAGAAATTTCAAGGGCTATTGAGCACTCTGTGAATTTTCACAGTGGCTCAGCGCAAAGTTATTTAGCACAGGTGTTTTGGTAATTGTGATGCATTGGGAAAATTCACAGTGCTCAATGGCCCTCAAACTTCCACCTGCTTGGTGTGGTGGTTAAGTATTAGTGCAGTGGATTATAAGATAAAATATGCAGGAGAGACTTGCTGGCTGCAGGACTTTTTCTGGCACTGGTTATATTTCTTTGTTATTCTACGATCGGTTTGTTTATCTGATCTATATTAGAAGGACAGAAAGTTGACTTCGATGGCTTTTAAAGTTGAAGGTTTTGTACTGAGTAAACCTGATGGGTCCATGTCCCCCCACAGCCTGGGCAAGAGCTCTGTGGAGAGGAAAGGGGTCTCCAGACCTCATCCCTGGCTGTGCTCAGCGGCATCTCTGGAGCTCCCCTTCTGAGGCTGCATCGCTTCTGAAAATACCCATCCGTGAGCCCTGGGAAAGGGGGAGAGGGGAGAAGAAGGACCTCTGCCCACACTTCTCTAAATGTGCAACTGTAGAGGGCTTGCAAGTCCTGGGTAGAGTTTTCTTTTAATTATCGCTTTCCAAGTCACCTCTGCTCCCGCGCTGACTATGCTAGGAGGGGCCCTTCGGGAAGGACGCGCTATCTGTCCTTTCATGCACAAATGAATTGATTAGGCATCTTTGCAAGGATGTGATGTGACCAAGTACAAAGAGTCAGGAGAAAGCTTTAATTTTACTTTTACTTCAGCCCTGACAGTGGAACATTGTGGCAAACATAAACGCTGAACTGATGACACGGGCTATTATTACAAAGTAATTAAATACAGAAAATATTGTTTTCTGCTGTCTCCTAAGATGAATTGTTGGACTGATCCTGCAAGTTTTACTGATTTTGCTGAGCTATGGATGGACAGCTAAAGCAAAAGGACCTGCGACGATGTGGGATGGCTGAGCTTGTTGGCTGCTGCCATTTGCAGAGCAAACTGATTTTTCATTTTTTTTTAGTTTTTGGTGCTGAATGGATATTAGCAATGTGATTCCTCTCCTTCCCCAGCTTTCCTCCCAGACAAACACATGTAGCTGACCAGGTTCGTTCCACCCAGTTCTCTCCATATATTCACCCCAAGCCAGTTATCATGGGAACATGGCTGCACGTAACCATTGAATTGAAGTTTTCAAGGAAAGGAGAGTTCAGCATCTGCAAGCAAAAGGTGATAAACAAGAATGCGCTGAAAATCCCAGATCTGTGCTGGGAAAGGGGAAGGGTGGTTGGGTCGGCTGAGAGCCCATCACTGTGTTCACACATGGAGGTGTAAGTGCACGTGAGGAGGAAAGCGATGGTTGTGGTGGGGATGGGAATACTTGGATTGGGAGCTGCCAGCGTGTCCATGTGCGGCTGCTGCACTGCAGGAGCTGTCTGTCACCGGGGGGGTGTCAGGACGCCCCCAGCCAAAGGGCAAGCCGGCTCCACCCATGGGGGCTGGAAACCCCTTGGTGGGGCTGGGGATGTTCAGCCCAGAGTTTCTTTTCCATTTGTGGTGCCTGGTCCTCTGCCACACACTCCTCCGCAGCCCTGCTGACACGAGTGGGACAATAGTGATGCTTTCTTGGCCCTCAGCTCCTGCGGCATTTGTGCTTTTCCTTTCTCCCCAGCGCATTTAGACACCAACTTTCTAATAGCAACCAGCTGCTTCCTCCATGCTGGGACACGAGCGTGTCCCCTGCGAATCCTGGCAAGGCTGCGGGCTGGCTCGCTGCGTGTCCTGCTGCAGGTTTTTGGCAGAGCAACATGCTGACCCTACGGTGTGTTTGGCTCTTGCAGGCACAGGTAGGACTTCGGTGATGAAAAAACAAAACCACAACAGTCAAGGTTTGTCATGAGCACAACGCAGCCACCTGCAAAAATGTCCAGAAGATGAAAAGCCGGTGCATGACTAGAGGGTCCTGCCATGAAATGCAAGTAAAATTAATGGATGGATTTTATTTTAAGCTTATTGAAACATTTCAGAATTCCCAATTCTGACAAGATTTCCAGTGGAAGTTTCAGATGTCTCCTCCTCATTTCACTTTCTTCTCAGTCTCCTCTCTCCCTCTCACACCATGTTTTTTGGTGTTATTAACATGTAAATTAGTCTCATTTATAGAAAGTAACGTCTTGACAAGTTGACAAGTGTTGTGTACGACAAGAGTTTGGGCTGGGAGGCGTTTCTGTTTCCACAATTACTGTTGTTCCCTGGGATGGAAACGTAGCTGTGCGCAGCGGTGGCCTGGATGCTTACGCTGCATTTAGCCCCAGTTCACTTGGAAATATACGGCTGGGATACCGTGCTGGGTGCAGTCATCAGTGTCTGTGCAGGGTCTCTCCAGGTCCTACCAAAGCCAGCAGATGGTTTGCTTTGTTGCTGCCACTGGAATCAGGTTTGGACCTGTGCGTTGCATAGCAACCCTAAATTATTATAAGATCCCTCAAAAGGGTATTAATGCTACTCATGAATAAATACAGTTTGTCTCACTCCTGTTTATGAATTGTTTTTATGCCGTTCCCCAGCGAGTGAAGGCTTTCATCTTCCCTAACAATGAAATTCAAGTTACTGCCAGAAGACTGGTAGCTCTCGCTCAGTGGCACAGCGGCTGTAATTAGTCTTTTCCAATGCATACCTCTTGGAGTTCGTTTTAAGGAGGACTTGACTTTAACTTGTTGCTTATTGCTCACAGCTGACCAGGCTCAGCTCCCACTTGTGAATGGGTTTCCTGGTCGGTGTTAGGAGAGGCCGTGTTTCAGCTGTGGGTGTCTCCTGCGTGGATTCTCATCCCCAGATAGAAAGTGCTTGCAGCTCGTCTGTCTTCACTTCCAGGAAAAATCATCCCTGAAAGCAAGGAATATATTTTGCCTTTTTCTCCTACTCTTTGAAAGCTGTCAGTACTAATTTAATTAGTTGGTGCATAATCACAGCTTATCATTTCCAAGTCTAATGTATTATAATGTTGTTTATACTGATTTGATGATTAAAGGCCTTGTCAGAGTCTTTGTTTCTTTTCAAAAAGAAAATGTATTTATCACCCTTAAAAAAAAAAAAGTCTTTGTTGTTATGCAAATGACATACACCAGATTAAGGAGGTTTCTTTTACCTGAACAGGTATTTACAATAATTTTCTGTAATCGTGCTGTCATTTTTATTGTCTAGGACCAGCTCTGTCACGTGGTGCTGCGGCTCTGCCCAGCGTTGGCCCATGCTCGCGTCCACCCACACTCTCTTCTCCCTTACCTGTGAAGCCCCATCCAGCCTCAAAAGGGCCTTCCCCGGCTCTGCACCTATTAACAGGGGGTCTTGCAGACCTTCTGCAGCATGATCCTATTCCACTGGGCTGTTTCTCAGAGATGCTGCCACTCCTGGGATCCAACTGCAGGTCCTCAGGATGACCGGTGCAGGCACTGGAGTGTGGGACCCACCACCAGTTGGGGAGCCCATGCCTGGGGGTATATCACACTGTGTCCAGGGGCAAAAAGCCCAGTTTGGAGGCTGAGGAAGCTCCTTGCCTCAGCTTTGCTGATGCAGACAGCGTTGGTGGGTATGACCCTGCCCGGCAGAGCGGGGCCACTGGCTTTGAGTGGATGGGTCTTCCCCAGCTGCCCTTCCCAGGGTCTACAGAGCCTCCACCAGAATTTTACCAAATCCCACTTTATTTCCCCAGTCTCCTTGCAAGAAGGAACATCTCCACTTTGCAACAGAGTGGGACTGAAGATCCAGTCAGGTGAGTAAATGGGTTAAGGCTCCTCTGCTCAGAGCAGGATACTGCATAACCCTTTCTGGTTTGGGGATCACTATGTTCTGCTTTATTTTGGATGCATAAATATAGTGTCCTACATATGGTGGCCGTGGCTGCAGGCTGTGTTTCCAGTCCTTGAAGAAAGCAATATGTTTCCTCCTCCCTCCTGCCGGAGCCTTAGCTGCAGTTTTCTGCAGCTGGGTGAAGGACCATGTTTGTGTCTGTCATCAATTCCACAGTCTGTTATTTAAATTACGAAGCTCATTCTTTGCATCAGTGTATGCACAGCAAGTTAGCAATCTATGCATAAAGTCCCAGCAGGCGATGATTGTCTCCGAAGGAAGGCAGAAGTAAAGACAGCCCACTGGATTGACAGAAATATTACTGAATTCAGATGCGTTCCTGGAACAATTGGTTTTCTTTCGAAGAAAGTTGCCGTTAACACTCCTGCGACTGAGCATAGGTGAGCAGGATGTTGAAAATTAGGCTGCCAGTGCAATTATGTGGTGTGAAAAACCCCCAGTGTCATCAGCTTGTTTATGACCTCAGTAAAAACAAACCCTAGACCTGAACAATTATGCTAATTCTGCTTTGATTTACAGCAATGATAACCAGCAAATGCGCTGCCGGAGCTGCCTGATGTGTGTGCCGGAGGAGCAGGCAGGGATCTCATGGGGCTTTCTGCAATGTTTTTCCTTAATGGTTCATTAAGATTTGGGTTCTGGTTAGCATCGTTCCCCCTTCGGGCACCTCCTCCAGCTGCGGGTAAGGGTGATGTGAGCCCACTGACTTGTCTTTACTAGTGGGGGAGAATGTGGGTGTGGGGACTGCACCCGATGAAATGGGGTATCAGTGGTCTGGGTGAGCTGGCAAAGGAGGCAGGGAAAAGAAAGGGCGTTTTGTATTTTTTTTCCCCTTAATTGCAGAACATAAGAGGGTTGCTCTCTCCTTGGCCTGGGCAGGCGGGGAGACAGAGGAGACTGGTTTAGCCCTGTTTTGCCTCTGCAGTATGGTCTCTTCAGGACACTGGCAGCAGACACTGTGGCCTTTGGGATGTGCAAGACTGAGCTGTGCTGGCCCTTCCTCAAACCCTGGAGCAGCTCTGAGAGCGATCCCCCGTCCCGCCAACACCTGCTGGGGTAAGTGGAGCTGGTGCTGTTTACCTGTGAGCATGGTGGAGACAGCAAGAGCACCTTCGGTCCTCCAAAGGTGCTGAGCCGCCTGGAATTTTGAGCTTACTGTGGATCAAAAGGCTATTTTCACAGAGATCTCTGGTTAAACTTTCAGTGGATAAAAAAGGAGCTAGAATTTAAAAGTAACTGAGCCCTCCCAGACCATTTCCAGATATCCTTGCAACAGAAAGTTTCAGGGTCTTGCTGTTTGGCGGGCAGGGATGGAGGGGTGTGTGTATGTATATTTTATATCTACACACACACGTACGTGGGCGCATGGGCAGCAGAGATGCCATGAAGGCTCTGAGCTCCAGCCAGGCTGGTTCAGGCAGGCAGCACGGGGCTCGTGCACGTGCCAGGCTGGGGGTCCAGGCGGGTACATCACCCCAGCGGTGTCACTTCCTCGGGCCACTCTGGCTAAAGCCGCCATGGGCACAGGCAGTGCTCGTTCTGCAGTGCTGCCCTAACCGGAGTTCATGGTCGCTGACCTTTGCTGGGTTCAGCTGTAATCGGTCTTGCTCAAAAAAATGGGAGGCAGCGGCTCCTGCCCTGGAGAGCCCCCGGATGATGGGGAGCATCATCCCTTGGCCATGCTGCTGCAGCTGAGCCTGTTTGCCTGTCTCATCACCCCGGGTAGTGCTGAGCATGTGGAGGAGCCACCCTTAATATGCTGTGAGTAATTTTAACCCTCGGAACAATTTCTGGGTCCCTGGTAATGATCTTGCAGCAAAGCAAGCTGGGAAAGGTTACCCTTCACTCACAGGCTTTACAGTGAGCTTTTTTTTTTTTTTCCCCCCTGGCATAAGGAAAAAATGACGAAAATGAATGCGATGGTATTTTTTGTTGTTTGGGGGTTTATAATGTAATATATTTTGACTGGTGTGGAATTCACATTCGCTGGATGTAGCTCCTGCATGCTTCGCCAAGAGTGATAGGATTACAATGGCACGTCTTAGTCTAACGAGTTTAAGCGCAAACAGTTATTATTTCTAAATAAAAATGTGCTATTAAGTCCTATCAAACTTCCAAAGAAATTATTAAAACATTGGATGAAAAACATTATAAAAGGCTGAACTCTCACCTGGGAAGGAGCACATAATGCAAATCAACAGAACTGCATTTCTCTTCCACTTTATTGACTCACAAACACGCAGCTTCTAAGAGTCCTTCAGGATCCTCCCCCCTTCACAACTCTGTTTTATTGCTAAATACCACTAAAGGAACATTTTTTTCCTCAAGATAATTGCATAACTTCCGTCTGTTTCACACTCAAAAAGCACTGGTGCAAGTCAATAGACCACAGAGCATGTTTAGATATCTCTTACCCTTCGCTAATGATGTTCAGTAGATCAATCAGGAAGAGAGAGTAATTTCTTTTTTTTTTTTTCCTTATAGAGGATCTTGATCTTTCTCTGAGGGGAATGACCTTGACTTGGTAATGCAGCTAAACTGGGAAAGCTGTTTTGCTATTCAAACTGAATTTAGACTAGCTAAACAAATAGTAGGCAAAAGAACAAGTCTTCTCCTTAAATAAATGTAAGATATTAAGACTTGGCTTTGTAATGATTATAGTCTAATACACAGCTTGCTGAGAGGGAGTATTTTTTCTTTTTTGCCTGCGTCTCTAACCTTGAATGTTCCATTCACCTCTGTGGAAATGCTTCCTTTTTGCTATACATTTTGGGTACACAAAGAACAATTTAAAACTTACATGGCATGGTCAATCAGAGATACCTAACTGGCTCTTTAGAAAACATGGATTGTGCTTTTTTTTCTTTTTTTTTTTTTTTTTTAATACAAACACAAAACAAGTCAGTGGCACCACATTAATCATTCAAACTGATTGGAAAGCCTCCAAGCACCAGCTGAGTTTAAAAAAAAAACCCAAACCCACAAACAAACAAAAACCCCACACATTTTGATAAGAAGCAACTGGGAATAAGACTCCCCCCTCCCCAAGTTTGAAAAAGAAAACCAACAAAAAAACAATTCAAAGAATTGGCAAGAAAACAAATTGAACTATCATGGCCGGTTGTAAGGGCCATGCTTTGGCTCTGGAGAAACAGTTCATAAATATTCATTAGCCTGGGGAAACATGAAAAACAGGATTAGACTTATTCATGGGAGTTCATCTTTAGGGTCAATGCTAGGGTGAGAGAGCCAAGACAGGCAAATTGCAGTTTTATAACATATTTCCTGGGATAGACAAGATCTGCAGTCCTTTCTCTTAAAAACAAAAGAAAAAACCTCAAAAGTCAACAAAAAAGCATTTTCATTTCTTTATACAGCAGAGATGCTGTCTCAGCTCAGGCCTGCCCCACGGGTGACGCACACCCCGTGTCCCCAGGCGCTGTGCCATGGCACAGCGAAGGGTCTGGCTGTGTGTCCCCAGGGGCTCTGTGTAGCATGTCCCCAGGGACGGGTGCTGGCCTGTCCCCTCAGACCGTGGACCCACTCACACGCTGTGTGTGCTCCTTCTGCAGTTGCCTTGGCCCGTTCTCCTCCGGGGACGCGTGAGGGTCCCCTGCACTCCTCGGCACTCAGTGCTGAGAGCCACATCCAGGCAGCCCTGTGCTGGTGGGGGTTTAGTGCCCATAGCACGATGTAGCCCTGTACAGAAACGGGGTTTTTACTGTAGGAAAATATCCTATGGCTTTGAACCTGGCAGCGTGGGTCCTGAAGTCCTTCCACACAAAGTCGGCGCACAGCGGGGAGCTAATGAGCTCAAAAGGCAGATAGGATGGGAAGAGTCCACGATGCTTCCAGGAACAACCCCCAACTCACCAGGGGAAAAGAAAAGGACTGTGACCTCTGGCAAAATAGCCAGGAGCATGAAGACATCCATATGTCGCCTATCTGCTACAGGCTGAGACGAAGACAAGAGGTTCCCAGGGAAATGTAGCCAGGGCCAGATGATAACTCAATATTGCAGGACTTGGAGTCACTGCCTTCCTCTGCTTCCAGGGGAAAGGCTGTTCCTCTGCTTACTCCTGCATCCCTTGGTTGCCTGTTTAGAAGGTGACATTGGTATTGCCTGTTGCCAAATGTATGTGTAATTTCTTAGCGTGATTGCTCTCCACTGCCGGGATGGATGGCTATGTGCTGCCACGAGACACAGAGTGATATTTGCGGCAGAATTGTGGAATCTGTGAGTAAGCCCCTGCACTCGTATTAAAGGAAAAATACTGCATGAGCATATGCAACATGCATTAGGAAATCCAGCAGACTGATGACAACTAGAACCAACTGAAAAATCAGACTTCCACTTATTCACCCTCTGCAGCACACAATGTTAATTGTGCTCTAATGCCACTAAAGTGAGTGGATAAGTGATTTTAGTGACTTTATCCACCATCAGTTCAGGACAGATACACCGTTTGTGATTCCTATGCTTGCACAAATGGATAGGATCCTCAAAATCCGGTACCTGGGACAGGGTGTCAGGTCCTCGCTGCCACTGCAGGCATGTTCTTGGACTGGGAAATGCAATATACTTTGCAAAATGTGCATGGGGAAGTACTTCCAAGGAGTCTTGCCAGAAATTACGCAGGTTTTGTAAACAAATCGGGCAAGGATTAAACTGAATTAAGGAAAACAATAGCTATAAATATTTTCTGCTTTGTTATAAGCAACAAAACCATAGAAGCAAACTGGTCAGGCTGCAGGATCCAGCTGTTAAATATCAGCTTTCCCAGCACCAGTGGGAAACACTTTGCCTCGTGGTAATCGGGATACTGTAATGTTGCTGTGCATTTTTGTCTCCACTATGTCTGCAGAGTCATTCCCGCCATCTTTTCAGTTACTACTGTCATCTCTGGTGCCTTTTAATATGCCAAAGTAACTCTTAGCAGAAGCACCAGAGGCTGAGGGGAAATTGGGCTTTCTCTGCCTGAGCTTTTTTGTGCGGCGTTTTCTGTTTGCTGATTATTATCTTGAACAAGCAGAATCCTGACAAACGACGGGGGGGAAGGGGACGGTCGTGTTACCTGAGCGTTTGTACTTTCCCCAGGTTGTTTTCCTCTGCTAGCTGGGTTACAAAGATACAATCACAGCGCTTTAATACTCTTGCTCTGGAGCGAGGGATTTCCAGCTCCCCAAGGTGGATTTCACTGAACGACTCCCACCTTGATGATGGGGGGATGGGCAGAGGCTGCCGGCCGGCTGTGCTATGCCATGGCTTTTCTCCATTTCGATCACAGGTCATCACGTGCCAAGGGTAACTTGCCGTTAGGGGTAACCAGCCCACGGCAAGGCAGTGCCAAACAACCGATTGCCCTTTTTTTAAGCGAGGACTTAAAACGCTTCTCCGCATTGGGTCACCCCGAGTCTGCCTTTTATCCCAGCCCAGGTATCCCACGGCTGTGTGGCTACAAGGGCCGTGGAAGCAGCATCCCGACTCAGCCTGACAGGGAGCTGCTGGCTTTTGAAGGGCACGTTGCTGCGTTTCCCCTCCTGCACGGTCAGGCATTTCAGGCACTACCAGCTACAAGCAGAGAGGGAGTCTGGGGCCCCGTCCCTCCCTGCTCCGCGCTCACTCCAGTCTCTTGCTGTTTCCTTTTTCTTGCCCTGCATTGATACTGCCTTTGCGCTTCAGCTAGTCCTCGATCACCAGCAGCCAGGGCATTGCAGCTGTCTATATTTTAACTTGAAGTGAGTGGCATCTTTTCTCCTGGCAACAGGCTGCCTTGCTTTCTTCCCCTCTCCTTCGATAAAAAGTGACAAGTGCTCCTTCACAGAGCAGCGCAATCAAAGGAGCCGCTCAAAGAGAGCTGACAGTAAGTTGTGCGCTGGCTGCAAGATGTTTTACTGCGGGACCGCTTAAATAGAGTTCGCATCCTTCCCATCTCCCTCCCTCCTGTGACAGTGCCTACCACCCTTGCTGGTGATATCAGAGCTTATCACATCATGGCTTATCTGAATAATCAGTTCCGGGGTTTCTAAACCCTCTCAGAGGGATTTCTGAGGTTCTGCAAAGCTTTCCAAAATGTGGTACGATGCAGCTGAGAGCCGTGCCAGAGGGTTTCGCTCTCTGCTCTGCCCCTCAGCACCCTGCTAATGGCTGGGTCAATATGTAAGGAGCTTTTCTAACCATTTCAGGATGCACTGATGTGTGTCTTTAGCACCGGTTCAGGCAATCACAGACACTCTTTGGAGGGAGGATCACATCTTACTGAGTGCCAGCGCTGCCTAGCAGCAAGGGAGCCTGTCAGCAGTGCTGCAAATCAATAACGTCTGTAGTTCTCCCAATTCCCTGGAGCCAGGGAGTTTGCCTCTCCCCTGTCTTCATCTTCAGCAGTCTTCCTCAGCACTGATGGGCATCTCTTACCCATGGTCTCAGGGCCAAGCATTTGCAAGCCTGTGTTGGAGGCACCTTGACTGAGACCGCTACCGTTACTGGTAGCAAGCTGACGATGTGCCAGCATAGCTCCCCTTTCAGAGAGAGCGTTTGTCAGGCTCCTTTTGGTTTGTAATGGCTGCTTTTACCGTGTGGCAGCCAATTCAGCACACATCAGTGTAAGCGCCGATGAGGGATGCGGCCGCTCCCCTCTGCTCGCTGCTGTGGATACGGGCAAAGGCAGCCTGATAGAAGCACAAGCTTGACGTTAAATGCGTGCATAGCTCCCACCCAGGGTAACGCTGCTTTCTGCAACCCCACCTTGCAATTAGGAAGGGGACAGACTGCCATGGCCACGTGTGCTGGGACAAACTCATCGCTGGAGTGGAGATATTGTCAGGAGGGCTGAGCACTATTGCTGCTGAAGCGACGGAAGGATGGAGGGTTCTGAGAGGGCTCTTTGCCTCAAGCTTAAATCTGAGTATGCCTAAATCCACTGATTTTAGTTTTAATTTCTTTGAACCAAGTGCATTTTAAGCAGAAGTTTTGAGTTCAAAAGAAGTCACTAAGCCTTCCAGCCTGGCTGGCTTTATGCCACCAGCTGTCTCATTTTGGCCTGTTTTCCTAGAGATGATCCCAATAACATGCACTGGACTACACCGTACTTCAGGAAGGCATCGTTCTCAATCTTTCTTTATATTGATTTTTTTTTCTTAATTGTATCTACAGTATGTTTCAGTGAGTTATCATTTCAACTGTTAAATATATTTTTCCCCTTCTAATTTAAATGAGTGTGGCTTTAGCTAACAGATGTACATTGGTAAGAGCATTAGGAAGTTCAGAAAACTACTTTGCAAGGATTCTCCTTCTGCTGCTGTGCTAATGAAACCGAAACACTCTTCGTTGCAGTGGTCTGTGTAAGATAGCTGGAATTTTTACATTTCATAATTAGTTTCTGGATGATTATCTATTAATATTTTCATGCTTGATTCCATGCCAATGTCTGCTTTTGGCCAAGGTCTCTTTTGGCCATCTTATTTTGCGTATTTGCACTAAGCTGCTGAAGAAAACACGGCTTTTGCTGAAATCAGGGAGACTGCATTTGCTAAGTGGACTGGGGTAACAATTTGGGAACTTCAATAATTAGTCATTAGTTTCCAGAAGACTGCTTTATATAGCACATAAATGTGAACTAACCTTTAGGAATCCTCTGCAGCTCTGACACCTAATATGAAACTTACACTTCGCAACAGGATGGAGAATGTATAATTTATGAGCTAGTGAAGTATCTTTAATTAAACCAGTATTTTCTAAATTTTGACTTAATTTAATTTTAATCTAACAGAAAGAAGCAATCTGAGTCCAGTTGAGGTTTTCCTTAAATACCATCCTTGTTATCTGGGAGGCTTTGAATCAAGTAAGATAGATGATTTTAATTTCCATGTTCTCAGTGTAACACTTGGGGTCAATGTTTGCATACTTATCATAGGCAGTTTACCATTGACAACCACTGTAATTGTTCAACTTTTCCTTGGTGAAGACCCGATTGACTATTATGCACTGTATTTATTATGTTTCACACTAAAATATAGATGATTGATTATTCCATTATTCTATTGACCAAGGCTGTAACAAGGTGTGACAAATATGTGCCATTACAGTCCATAACCAACTGAGGAAGGTAGTGCAGTCAGGTAGGAGAATTTTAATGTGTGCGACTCTCTGGAAAGCTTTAGCAAACTTTCAGGGCACTGTATTTAAAAGACTTTATCTGAACGAATGTTCTTCATTTCTGCTAGGTACTTTCAAAGGATGAAAAAAAAAATATAACAGGCCCTGATCTGAAAAGCCTAGAATATGATTGAGAGCCCACTGGAGCCAAGGGAAATTCTTCCAGTGACTTGCTGGGCTTTGGCAGGGTCCTGAGGGTAATTCCTCTGTTTACTTCACTGAGAGTTGTGTCAGCCCCTGAAAAAATCACCATTTGTTAACTGTATTAAAATGTACAGGGAAAAAAGTGTCTTCCATCACTGATGTAGCACATGAATGTGAATTATGTGCACATATCAAGGGGACTTATAGTTGGAAAGAGAAAAATCCCGTATTTTAAAGCTCTTTATCTGCAGCCTGGTATTTGAAATGCATAATTTAATTATCTTTGAACTCCTTTGTTCCTCCTTAAAATAAATCATGTTTAATTTTCCTTTTAAATATCATGCATTGATGGACGCAGCACTGGGGATCATGGTAACAAAATGGTGTTGAACCAGCTACTGGAAATTAGTAGTAATAAACAATGCATTTGCTACCAGTCTGTCATATTAATTAGTCTTCAGAATGTGTCAGCGCTCTTCATTTGTATTTAACGTTGCCTGAGCTTACTGCCAATTAAATACAATGTTGTTATCAAATCAGCTCGCACGTGATTACATTGGATTAATGTGGTTATTTTCTTTGATCCACCATAATTAAAAATCGCAGTTGTGATTTTAAACAAGTGTAAAAATATAATCAGTTTGCATACGCAGCTGCCTTTTTCTTCTAATTTACTTTAATAACATTGGCCTATAATTAACAATTGTGGAAGTCCTGGGCCCCGTTTAGCAGCTTAGAGGAGACAACAGCATTTTGCGAGTGCTGGAAGAAGCCCCACAGGCACCGTCCTCTCCCTCTGCCCAGCCTCGACAGGCGATGTTTTCCAGCAAGATCTATGGCAGTTCAGCCCCCAAATCCTCAAGGAGATCTCACCAGTTTTGGGCTGAAAGAAAATACCACCTTAAAACTCAATGCTGTTTGCCCTGAAGCCTGATGGCTGAGTCTAACTAGTCTGCACTGTGCTGAATTCCCAGGGCGGCTGTAGTCGCAGTGAGCACTGCAGCGGGCTGTGCCGTGCAGCCCCCTGCTCCCCACAGGACCGTCACCCCAGCAGTTGCGCAGCCAAGAGGCGTAGGTAGACAAGGGCTCGTGCAAAAGGCGCAACCACAACATGCTGAGAAGATGCCAACGCCCACATGTCAGCCCCGAAATATCCAGCCTGCCCAGCCCCGGATTTTCAGGCTTCGGCTCTTCACTGAGTGGGGGCTCTTCATTTTGGGACCTGCCACCCAGCAGGGGTAAGGAACAGGCGAAATGCCACCGCCCAAACCAGAAGGATGTTGTTTCCCATCGCTACCCACTTCTCTGCTGCTGACAGACAGGACCCAGACAGCAGAAAGACTGGCGGAGGCTGCTCTTCTGCTGGAGCAGATAGAAGTAATTAGTCAAATCACTGCGGCGCAGAGAGAGACTCTGGCCTATCTCCCGTCAGGCAGCAAATGACTCATTGCGTAACAACTTCAGTAAAGGGTTTTTTTTTTTCTTCTTCTTCCTCTTCCACTTTCATCAGGGGAAAAAAGAGCTGAATTTTTCAAAAGGCCACCAAGGCTCATGGTTGGGAGCTTCACGTCCTGGATCTCCTAAGGCCACTGAGAAAGTCACCACCATGAATAAATGTCATCAGCTGTCACCCCAGTACGGATGGAGACCAAAAGCACTGCTGCCTCTTCAAGAGGCATAGACATGGTGAGCAGCCGGTGGGTCACTGGTATCTTGTTATTCACCAGCCTGATTGACCCATTCATGCCATGTGTAGACCAAGCAGTGCTGGATCCTGCAGGGATAAGGCAGCCCTGAATGCTCACTACCTCTGACCACCCAACCCTGTGTATCCCCCTTGTCCATGCCAGCCATAGGGGTAGCACACAGCAAGGACATCACCGCTGTGCAGCCCCCCCAATGCACTGCTGGCTGGAAGAACATTTTCCCAACAAGAAGAAACAAATAGGAAAGTTCCATCATACTTTCTGCATCACTTCCAAGTGCGTGACGAGTAGTGAGCACCATGTTTGCAGAAATTTGCTCAAGGGTCTCTTCCAACTTAGACAATTCTATGATTCAGCTGAGCTTTGCTCACATGCCATTGCACAGGTCTTCTGCGCTACAAGAGGCAGAGTTTGCCTGTCCCACCGTGTGTCCTTCCTTACCAGGTCAGAAAGCAGCTGAGAAATAACTAAGCAAAGAATTAAGCTGGAATGAGTGGAAGTTAGCGAAACACGAGCCATGCCTTGCTGGCCCTTCGGTAAGTAATGCGCAGTGTTCTGCTGAGGTAGGGCTCTTTGTGCACATAATAAGTAATGTTCCAGTGAGATGAAACCTCAGGCTCCTGATTCAGCTGATATTTCTGGCAAATTGTTGACCTATTGCAGTTTATTCAGGATTTTTCTAGTCTTGGTAGAGCGGCTCTAACAGCGACAGATTTGTCATGCTGTTTCTAACAAATATGCAGCTTTTGTAACTCTGAAAGTTATAATATCTTGAAGCAGCCCAGATAATAATTGCCTCTGTGCTCTACAGTAGCACTCTGTGTTTATAGGCAAGGAAAAGAATTAATTAAATATTAATTAATAGGATTTAATATAGCTGGTGCTAGCTTGTGTCATAGAATAACTCATAGGGACAATTTTAATTTCACCTGACATATGTATATTGATGATTTCTCTCCTGGGCTGGAACCGTAGGACCGTGCGGCTGTGCTGTGGGCAGGGAGAAGTGCAGCCCGGCTAATGAAAGGTGGCTGTGGGGACAGGGTTCAGGAGAGTCATTGGCCACCTGGAAAAGATGTAAAAGGGAAAGCAGGAAAAGAGCCCTTATTTCTCTTCACCTTGGGAAGGAATAAATACAGAAGCCATGTCCTTGCCTGGCTTCAATGCAGTGGGCTCGATGGAGAAAATACTGCTCTTTTAAAGCAGTTTGCTGTGCTTTATGGTAGCACAAGCAAAATTTTAGTCCAATTTTGGATCTGTTAAAATTTGGAGGAATTTCTGGAGTTCCTGTGAAGCCAACAAAACGTAAGGGCATTGCTTATGTCAGTTGAAAGAGGAGATGTGTCAAAAGGAGTGAAAAAAAAATGCTAACTTGTGCTTCACCACCTATTAAACCCAACACGAGGCTGTGATCAAACCCCTTCTCTGAGTGTTGCTAAAAGGCTGTTATTAGCAGAGAGATGCAGCCTGTGGGGACCTGTCATACTGATGTTTCCCTGACAGGGGTCAGAGATCAGACAAACTACTACAATGCTGTACGTCCAAGTTGTCTTTCAGTGTCTTTTGGCCTCCCATTTCATGTAACATTAAGGCTTTTCTCCAAAATACTTATGTTGAAGGTGAATCTCAGGCTGGAGCTTGTACAAGCCCATAGGTGTGCGCCCGCAGTTGGTCTTTTGGTGATTTTGGGGGACTCGTGATTGCAGCCCAGCTCAGGCAGCGCACGGCTCACCCTTGGCTGCCATGGGGTGGATCTCCAGCGCAGCTCAGCCTGCATGGGTGAGGATGCTTGCAGACAGCTGAGGTCTTGGGAATTGCTAATGAAACCAACTGCTCTGCCAGCAAACTATCCTGGGTCCCCCACTGGCTGTGTAATTAAAATGGGGGCTGTATGGGTGTGAAGTTAATGCTGTATACATAATGTATCTGTCCCAAGGTAAGCCTTCACATCTGTTCTCTGTAAAACTGTAAGTGCAGGATATAATTAAGTGAGTGAGAAATAGTTTGAGCAGAACGCAGCGTTGTCCACCAGCAGCTCAAACCGCCTCTCGCTGCAGCAGCGCAGTGAGTCTAACCACCAAGAGTTAGAGCTGGCATAAAAACAGGCTGGAGGCACTGGTGGTTAAAAACATTCGTCGGTTTGGCTTTTTTTTTTTTTTTTTCCTTTCCCCCTTTATTCTGTCATTGAGTACAAGGAGAAACTTCAGTCTG
Source organism: Charadrius vociferus (assembly GCF_000708025.1). NCBI lineage: Eukaryota > Metazoa > Chordata > Aves > Charadriiformes > Charadriidae > Charadrius > Charadrius vociferus. The sequence continues at coordinate 511,058 of NW_009650170.1, read as the reverse complement.
TAAATGCCACTAGCTCTCCATTTCACACCAACATTCCCAGGGACAGCAGAACTGCCTGTAAAGTGTCTGTCACCCAATGAAAATTGGAAAAAAAATAATCATCCAGGCTTCTGCACACCCTCATCACTCGTAAATAAGCTGTCACTTAGCCCTTGCCTGCCCTCCTCCTCCTGCTGCTGGAGTTGAAGATGGTGAAACGCTCGCCTCAGCACTGCCGCTCTTCTGGGTGCGGGCAGGTCTGGGAGAGTTGCTAAAGACATGGAAAAGAGAAGGAAAATACTTTTCCGGGCATTTTAGGAATGTGTCTGGAAGTGCTTTTATGCTGCGGAGTCAGAAAGGCTCACTTCAAAGATTTGCAACCGTAGGCAGACACAGAGCTACCCACCCAGCCTTGTCTGCCCACCTCACCTTTTTCTTTTTTTTTTGTCCCTTTTTTTTTTTTTTTTGTTAAATGTCAGTTTGCTTGTCAGCCTCCGGCTGGGGTTTTGATGTTATTTATTTCCTCACTTCTTACAGCAGGATCCCTTTGCCGGGGAAGAAGAGAAATGCCACAGAATGACAGCTCCTCCTTCCCGGCCGGGGCTGTGCATGTGCAGGGGGGACTGGACAGACAGACGGACGGACAGACAGACAGCATGGCTCCTGGACGGGCTGGCAGCAGGAACAGAAGGGGAAGGGAAGGTGTCAGGGCACCTGTCAGGCCCAAAAGCAGCAGCCAGCGGATTTAAAAGTAAAATGTGCCAAGGGGCGTCTGCAGACGGGGGTTTCTCCCGGGGAAGGGCTGCCCGTGGGGCAGAGCACAGGGTGCCACCCGCTGCCCCACCACTCTTCTCGCCCACCATCGCAGCCCAGCGCTGGCTCTGCGGCTCCTGCTGCGCCGGGGCTTCTCATGAGCCAACGGCACGCGTCTTGCGTACATAGTGCGGGAGCTTTAGCCAGTCACACCTGACTTCATCTACAAATACACACAGAGTATAAAACTCTGCGGGGCTAGAGGGAGCAATATTGTTCCTCTTCTCCTAGAATTTAGGTAATCTTTGGTGATGGGTTGCTGATTTTCCACTCTAAGTATTTGTGCCAGCCCAGCCTCCCAGAGCCCCACCTCAGCAGCTTTTCCTTCTGATGGTCCCAGAGAGAAATGTAAAATGCTGTCTCTCTGTGTGTGTGTGTGTGTATGCACATGTGTATGTGTATGTGTGTATGTAGAGAGACACACAAATATATCTCTGTGTGTGTGTATATATAGATCTAGAGTCTAGGATCATCACTAGATATTATCTTCATTTTTTCACATTTGTATCTGCCAGGCAATAAGGAAGTATTATTAAAACAGGGCTGCTTAAATGAAAGCAGTTGGAGAACAGAGTTTTCATTACAAGGCTGCCAAATTATTTGAGCAATCTCCTCACCTTACCTCAGGCCTACCCAGGGGCTGCAATTGAAATGCCATAAACCTGTTTCTGCATTTTTACTTATTTATTTTTTCATTCATATGCACAGATATACATTAAAATATACACATATCTGTGTATTTAAATGTGCATGTATAGATATATTCTGATTATACTTGTACATAAAGACCTTTTAAAAGACTTAAAAAAACCTATTCTAAATATATATAAAATTATAACAATGTAAATGTACATAAAAATGTAGTACATATTTATTATTATAGAAGTATGCTTAGTATATTATAAAATATGCATTACAATATGCATATAATTTATGCGTTATATTTATATAAATATATACGATCGACTTATATCTAATTTTATATAGTACATGCATCTATACATATTCATATAAATATACATATATACATGCACATCTATATATATAGTCCTAAAAGACCTTGAGATACGTAAATGTAGATATAATATATATAAGTGCGTATATGTCTAGAAAGGTCTCATATATGTGTGTATACACATGTGTAAATACGTGTATAAAGGTTTTTATATATACATATACAACCAGAATATATCTATGCATAGAAATATACATATACACACACTTTTTAAACATTTTTTAAAAAAATTCTTTTTTAGGTATATAAAGACCTTTATATATAAATACCTGAAAACTATCTATATCTGTGTATATATCTGTATCCATACATCTTTATCTACATCTGTATCTGTATCTACCTAATACAGGTGGTTGCTGGGCGGGCTGTGGCGCTGGCTCCTGGCTCAGCTGTGCTCAGCAGCGGCCGCATCAGCTGCGCAGAAGCTCTGGGGGAGCACCGGCTCTGGGGGCTGCGCAGCGCCTGTGCTGCTGCTCTTGGCCCTCCTGTCCGCCAAAGTGCCACCAAAGTGCCTGATCGTTTGTGTTTGTGTCTCTGTCCCTTCATGCCACTCTACAGGGAAAGGATGAGATTTCCATTCCCCCCCCCCCATCATTTCCAGGCATCTGTGTTTAGACCCGATAAACAAGAAGTGCGCTGAAGCCTGTCCTATGGGAGACGCACAGGTGTGCACACACACACAGGGCTTGCAACTGTTGATTTTCCTCTCTTGTTTTACTGACAATCATTGCCTCAACCTAATCAAAAAGTCACTGCAGAGAGCAGCTGAGTACAGCGGAGAGCCACAGCCCTGTTCCGGGGCCAGCGGTGACGCCTCAGTCTTTGGAGAGGAGACCAAGGGATGGAAAGAGATGCTTTTCTTCTCAGCTGCTGGATCCGACTAGAAACCCTCTGTTTAGCGTTTATTGCACAGCTACTTACTGATGGTTTGCTTATGATCTGCAGCCTGGTTTATGCCAGGAGAGGTTTGGGATTCGGCGTGCCCTTCCCTTCTGGTTACGGGGCTCAGGGGGACTGGCGAGTGCTGCCGGCGGAGACAGAGCCTGCGGGCAGTACCTGGAAAACTCCGTTTAGCTGAGGCACAAACATCTGTACAGACAAGGCAGCGCAACGTTTACGCCCGTGTGCAGTTAGCTAAAGTTGTGTTGATTTTGTGCTCCCTGGAAAGAATTTTTTTTTTTTTCCTTTTTTTTTTTTTTCATCCCTGGCTTGAAATTTACAAAGTGCTTGATCACCCAAGGAGCTGTGCAACTCCGCCATCTGCATCGTCACACAGCGAGCAGGCGGGGACAGGCCACCTGCTTCGGATCTGGGAAATGCCTCTCAGTTTAAGGGGAAAAAAACTTTGAGGAAGGAGCTGGAGGCGGAATTGGATGAAAAATGTCTTCTTAGAAAGGACACCAAGATTTAGCAGAGTCTAAGTGGCATGAAGAAGGAAGACCTGGCAACAAAGCAAGCTGAGTGTAACAGGTCAGGAAGGGAAGGATGAAGAGAGACTTGCCAAAAAGCACACTTCTTAGGTAGACTGAGGAAAGACTATTCAAATGCACAGCTTCTACAAGCACAGGGCACGAGAAAGGCCAAGGAGAGAAGACTGCAGGGCTGCTGGCCGGCAGCATAGGGCAGGAGTACACGGACAACCACGATGTTATGTGTCCTCTTCCTCAAAGCGGGAGAAATGCCTGGATCTTGGATGAGGAGGAAGATTTGGAGCATGGGCTAAAGGCAGCATGGCAAAGGGACTGAATGCAAAACTGGAGGTTGAGAAAGATGTGCAGAAATGAAATCCCACATCCAACATCCCACGTTGACCTAGGTTTTACAGCTCCCTATCACCCAGTGGGAACTTGCAACCGGCTGTTTTTTAGGTATTTATGTACTTTGTTGGCGTTGTTAGCTTCCTAAGGAGCGAGGCTGGGTGCCCAACAGCAAAACACGGGCAGTCTCTGTCCTGCAGTTTTGAAGGATCTGGCCCATGCACCAGTGGGTGCTTAACAAGTGTGTCAGCTCAGGAGTGGGACTGTGTACCTGGAGTGTGGCAAATGTACTGCATCTATTTAAGATGGGCAACTTGCTAAGTGAACGTGGTCCAATACTCGGAACTCGGTGACATTTTTCTGAGAGAAAGACCATTTACAGAGACATGAAGGCAAATGGGATAAAACGCAACATGATTTACCAAGCAAGATTAACCTGAAATCCCTAACTGATCTTGCAGATAAAGGAAAGCCAACAATTCTGCTCCTCTGGGATTTCAGTGAATCCCCTGCCTTAGTGTTCTGAATATCTAACATTATAAGCCATGCTGGAGAAGATGGGGATTAATTGAATACCTCAGAAATGGGTGGGGAACTGGCTAATAGGGCCCAGTAATGGTGAAAGGAGAGGTTTTTCAAGGACTGGGCTGAAGCTTTCTTCGCTCACTATCTATCTTCATTAAGGGCCTCAGCAGAGGCATGCAGGTGTTTGCTGATGGTACCTGATGAGGAGGATGGCCCAAACTCACAAGGACCTTCAGGACATTTAGCGAAAGGACGTGGAAGACCATCAACGCACAGGAGATCGAAAGCAGCTGGTATGGCATGGTAGGGGACACCCTATTGTCCCTATGGCAAGAGGGAGCACACTCAGCTCGTCACACGTGGTGCGCTATCCTGCGGCCCTGCACTGAAGCACTGGGCTTCCTTGTGCCCCGCTCCAGCCCTGTGCCTGGAGGCAGCCGGAGCTGCAGGTTGGATGCCGTCAGCTGCACAGAGCTGTGCTATAATCGAGCAACGCTGGGGCTGTCCATCACTGGAGACCCGCTGCCTGTGCACGGTACACCTCTTTGTGGTACACGCGTGCTCCAGAGCCTCCTGGGGAAAGGCTGTATTTTAGCACGTAGGAAGGTACATACAGGAGACTAAACTGGCTGATAGGAACGTCGCTCCTGGGACAAGCACACGCTGCTCAGCCCGGAAAGATCTCTGGGGAGGAGCGGTGGTGCTGGTGGCATCGCGGCCGGCTCAGCACCCCCCTGTTCACAGCTACCGGGGAAACTCGTCACCACTGCACTCTGGGTTTTCTTTGCTACTCTTCTCCTTGCTGTCACCCATCTCTCTGCATGCCTGATTTCTGAATAATGTAAATACCCGCCCCCTTCTTTAGCATAATGAATACTAATTCCTTAATATGTGTTATTTTCTACTGTGTCTCCATTTCCCTGCTATCTGTCTTAAAAGCACCAACAATTGCTATCACCGTTTGTCTGCTGTGTGTATATAATTAGAACAGTTGGCTCAGGTAATTACTTTTTGCTTTCTTCAGTTCCTTATTCTGCTTTGCGCTACGCTGCCTTGTTGGGGTTTTTCTTCATTTCAGGCTCTTTGGAGGAAGTTTTCAAAGCAGGGTGCGTGGCTTTTAACTCTACCGCCCATTGAATTGGAGGCCACCAGCTGCTAAACCCTCTAAAACCTCTGAGTTTGCTAAAAACTCCTGAGCTGCCGACTCTCTCTCATTCTTCATTTCTTATCCCTGAGGCTGCAAGTGGAATGTGGTAAATGATACTTCTGCAAGTGAATTGCCTGGTTGAGAAAATTGCCTGGCTGGTTTCGTTCCCTCAGGGCTGCCAAACAGCCGGCGCTGCTGGCGCTCAGCTCGCCCCCAGCATGACCAGGGAAGGGATGGGCAGGATCTGGGTCCGGCCAGCCCCTTGCCTCCTGTTGACATGTCCTACCTGCATGGAAATCAGTGGCTGTCAGTGGGACGTGATGCCATCCTCGCTCCAGCAGCAGTGACAAGAAAGCTTCCAACTGTTCATGAATTTATGCAGAGACACAAAGCAAACCCACGTCGGAGACCTGGGACGTTCCCGCTCTCCTCAGCCACCATGTCAGAGTTTGTCTTGAAAGATTTGCTTTCACAGGTAAGTATCTGTTTAATTACAGCTATTGCAAAAACAGTTAACAGCTGATGAACACGCCAGTATATTTTAATTGAATATACCGAGCATGCTGAACAAACCTACGGCTCTTGACCTTTCCCTTAAGTGAAATATTAGGAAAAGCTTTTCTGCATTCAGAGCCCAGGGACAGCGCGGAGGGGACCACCCATTGCTGCTAATGGGAGCCACCCATGTAAATCCCTTTCATGTCAGCTCAATAATGGGCTGTTAGTGTCCAATTATTTTAATTTCATACAGTCATTGTTCATGTTGGAGAGGAAAAAAGTGGGAGGAATGCATCTGGCTAAAGCAGGTTGCACCATCTTCTCGGGCCACTCCAACCTCAGTCATCCCGCAATAACACTTTTGTTACTGCCGTGAAGGTCTTGGGTGATTTAATGCCGGTGGCTACAGTTTGTCATTGCGATGGGACAGATCGGTGAACGAACCACCCTCTCCTGCCCTCCAGGATCATGACAGGACAAAACCAGATTTATTCTGGATGCCGGGAACCGCTGGCCCTTTGCCCGCCTGGCCGCAGGGATGTGGGACCCACAGCCCTAACCACCCTCTCGCCCCAGCCAGCCTCCGTCTTTATTGATTTCTAAGCAGTACGAGCTTGTGATTAAAGTTTGCTTGTGCTTAGGTACTGTCCTGAATTGGCGCTTGGGTCCTTACTCCAGCAAAAACTCTCATTGATCTGTGCTGGAGCACAGGCTGAGTAAGCCCTCGGGGACCGGCTATATATTTGCAGCATGGTGCTCTTCAGACACATGACAATTTCAGGGCAATTTTGTAACATTAAAACAGCATTACCGGTGTGTCTTTAACTGGCCATAAATAGAAACCTTGACTTGTCTATAGTGGTTTGATATTCCAAGCTAGGCAGGAACATTCAGTCCTGGCTCACAATCCGTTTTATCACCAAAAAGAAATTTTGTAGGTTAGATAAGTCAAGAGCTTACTGTTGCAAAACTTCAGGCCGTGGCTGGGAGCCGCGATGAGGCTGCATCTAATATTCAAGTGCAGGAAGAAAAGGGAAGGCTCTTTTTAAGGCTCATTAGAGATGGCAAAAAGATACAAAAAGACCAACACCATTTTACGCTTGTAAAAATACCCCTAGTAGATTCATATTTTTTAATCTTCAGTACAAAAGCTCCGTAACTGCAGCAAGGCATTAGTTTCCGATGACTAGCTACCTTTTTTTCTATAGCCTCTGGCATTAAAGCTCTCAGTGAAAAGACACTTTAGAGCTAGTTCAGGCAGTTCATTTTCTGTCAATCAACTCTCAGGCTGGAAGTATAAAGGCAGTAACATGACAAGATTTCTATTTTAATATCTTTACTCTTGATAAGATAATCCTAGAGGAACAGTGGTGATCAAATATTTACAGGCAGCACTCACTGGCACAGCCTATTGTAAAATTAAATACACAAAATTATGTGGGGATAATGTTAATGTTGTGATATGAGGACAAAAGGCAGTGCGCTTGAAATGAAGGTTGACTCTTCTTAATATATCCTCCTCTGTGGCAGACACCGGCGCTGCTGGAGCGGAGAACAGAAGAGCAGCTTTCATTTCACATTTTGTGACCTTTCTCTGGTTTTCAATAGCTTGGTTGTTATTTAAACATATTTGTGTACTTAATGATCTTGATTTTTCAAGTATGTATTTATGTGCATGTATCCTGTGTGTCTCTCTGAGATGCACTAAATGACTAATCAAGCCTTGGGAAGAGCAGTATTCTGTACGGAGCTGCCCCCCTGCCCCAGCATGAGCCCGGGTTTGGTCCCAGCCCTGGTTTGGGGTCCCTGGGGGCTACAGAGCCGGGGGAGCGCAGGCTGGGGGTACATGTGGGCTTTTTCCAAACTCACTGTATAGGTTGGAACGAGTGGTTACCTCTGGGGAGCTCTTCCTATACGTCCTGCAGAAGTGCCCATGCCCCAAAACTGACAGAAGTACCCAAATCCCTGGTTTTACAGATCGCAAGACTCACAACAAACGCACTCGGGGAGAAACCTTCGTAAAGTGGATTTTTCTTCCCCTTTTCTCTGTGCCTCCCTGGTGTGCAGAGGTGGGACGCGCGGTAGCTGACCCTGCCCAGACTGTCCTGGAGGAGCGCTGGCAGCACCGCGACACACCGAGGTCCCAACGCCACCGCTCTTTAACACCGCTCTGCTGAGGCTCAGCCGGAGCCCGGGGAAAACGAAGCGCTGATTTAGGCTGAAAGGCCAGCGCTAGCTAATATGGGAAATTACTCCAGAAATCATCACACTTTTCCTGTCACTATGGTGACAAAAGAAATGACAAAAGGCTGAGCAGAAAGAGAGAAGGGGACACAAGTAAAGAGGGACAGAGCAAACGCTCGGCAGCGGCGGCCAGGCCATGGGCAGAGCCAAGGAGGGGACAGGCAGTGCTCGAGGACTGCACGGGAGCCACCTCTCACTGACGGATGCTGTTGTGTCCCGCCTGCGCGTACAGGGGTTTGCAAAGCAACAAAAGTACTAAGCCCACGTTGCACCAAGTGCCACAGTCAATGCAGCTATCACGGGCCTCGAAATAATAATAATCCCGGCCCTATAAGGCTTTCACACCACAGCTTTAACCCTAATGCACTCACCATCGATTTTTGCACCTCCTGCCTCAGCAGAACTTGTTATTTGCCGCCTGCCTTAAGGACAGGGTCTGCAACCAGCCCGGCCTCCTCCCCGCAGCTCAGCTCTGAGCATCGTTAGAGGACACAGAGAGAGAGATTGCTCTTTCCAGACAAAGCAACCATCACCTGTGACTGAGAAACACATGTCCAGAAGGAAGGGGAAAGCACAGGGGGACGTGCCTGGAGGCACCCCAGGACTGAGAGGAGCAGCTGAAGGCAGGCCAGCAACTCTTGCTGCTCGGCCCCTTGTCTCCGCAGCACCGCTGGTCGGGTTTACCTAGAGGCCCTTCCAGCACCTACCACCTCCCTGTGAACAGGGACACGGCAGCCAGTTCCCAGATGCCTAAACAGCAGGCTTTTGAGCTGCTCAAGGAGGGGGATGTCTTGAAGAAGCTCCAAGAAGAAACTGAAGAAGAAACTGGGCAGTGGCAGCAAAAATTGCAGGTCCAAGGACAACTTGCCCAGGAGTTCCAGCTGGAAAAGGTGCCAGCAGGTTGGTGCCTGTCCTGCAGCGAGACTCCAAGCCCTGGGGGCCGGGGAGGAGGTCACCAGCAGATCAAACAGCATCCAATGACATTGCCATTTTAAGTGGGGTTTTCATTTTCTTGGAGTCACCTTCTAAAAAACGGGGTAAGGAGGAAAAGGGTGCGGTGCAGGGGGGAGCAGAAGAGGGTGCTGGAGGGAGCAGTGGAGAAAATCTTCATCCTGAAACGTCAAGCCAAACATCCCCCTGCCCTACCAAATCTTCTTTTTTTTTTTTTTTTATTTCAAGAAGAAAAATCGTATACTCCAGCCAGCTCTATTCATGACTGATTGTGCAGAGCTCTGCTAATGGGCTATGCCAAGCTGTGGTCACCCTACAGAGCTATTGGCAGGAGAGGTGGCAAGTTGGAGAGGACTACAAGGGAACTCTGCATGATACTTTTTGATGAGCTGATTATTCAGAAATTTCACAAGAGCTGAAATACATCACTCTGTTCTGAAACTCACAGCCCTGCCAACACACAGGACAGCTTACACGAGCAGCAGCGTTTTCTCCTTCACAGCGCTGCTGGCCTGTACGTTAGCAACCAGATGCAGGAATCAGACAAGGCTTTTCAGCAGCCATCGACTGCAGTGACAGCAAGAGATGGGGAGTGGATAGGAGGACACAGAAAGCTGAGATAGAAATGATTTAGGTACTTTCATGGCTGTCACTATGTGTGTATTTGGGTTTGCAAGTTTTTCATTAGCTCTGCGGGTACTGAGGCATTCTGATTTTTGTTGCTTTACAGCTTGGGTGTGAGATCACGCCAGGATCCCACATGTATTCAGGTATTTTTATTTCAGGTGGTGCTCAGTCCCCAGTTACATTTCAGGGTGTTGTCACAAGCCAGGAGCTGACCTTGACTCCCCCCATGGCAGCCAGGAGCCTCCATCTTAGATGTCGTCCTGAGTCTGCAGCCAAGTCAGGCTCCTACAGAGACCAAACGGTCATTTTCCCCTCTCTGCAACATTAATTAAAACCTAAACACCGTGTTATTTGAGCACAGGATCAAACGAGAGCCTGATACCTGGGGGTCTGTGTGTGTGTGGTGTGTGCATGTGTGGTGGGGGAAGTTAGAAGCAGCACGGAGCCAATTTCTGAAATATCGCACAAAGACTTGAAGGAGCCGACATAGCATCTCCCCATCCCATCGATCTGTCAACACGCAAGCCCCTTCGAGCCACCTGATGTGGCACAGGCTGTCCTGTAGAGGACCAGGGGCATCTGGAGCAAGAATGATGCTGAATTGCTGAAAATTAAAATTATCTTCATGCTGTAATCACAGCCTTCATTGAAAGCACTGTAAACTACCTGCCTGCCTTAGTGCAAGCAAATTTGCTGCAGGACATCTGCAGCCATCTAAGTTGCCCTCCTGCACAAAGAAACATAACTGCGGTCCAGATGAGCATTCACACACTGGAAAACTGAGCAGGGATGCGCAGAAGGTAGGTGTCTGGGACCTTGCACAGCACAACATGGGCCCGTTCTGCTGCCACAGCAAAGCCTCCAGAACCCATTCCTAATGCTTTTTGCCCAGCCCTGAGAATGTACATGCATAAGGCTCCCAGGTGGCCTTCAAACGGGACTGTACACCAGTACTGCCTCACATGACAGGGACCAGGAGCATGGGCTGAGGATCACAGAATCATAGAATGGTTTGGGTTGGAGGAACCTTAAAGATCACCTAGTTCCAACCCCCCTGCCATGGGCAGGGACACCTCCCACTAGACCAGGCTGCTCAAAGCCCCATCAGGATGTCCCTATCAGATGTGTGCTCCCAACAACCTGGCGACTCAGGTTTTCCTTTTAGCGCTTCCCCAGCAGCACAATTGTTGTCTTCCTTCTTGTGAAATCACAGCTGCTTTAAATATTAAAGTGCAAAAATACAACCCTTTGTGTTTGCCCGTTTTCCAGCATTTTTGACCATCCTGACTACTCACTGCCCATGGGAATAACCATGCCCGAGAAAGCTCTTCGGCAATTTCTGTTTCAAGGTAGGCAGGGGGAAGAGGGCACGTGGAGCCACATCCTACTCCCAGCCTTGTCCTACAAAAGTCAATGAAGGGCACAGTGGCTGAACCACAGCTGTTTCGCTAATGAAAATAGAGGCACACAGGCATAGCCGCCGCAGCCCCTTGGAGAAGCTGCTCACTTCAGCAAAACAAACTTTCAGTAATTGAAAAAACGTGGGAAACTTGCTTGTGCATAAGGGCAGGGAACAAGGGTCTCAGCCATGTAACAGCGAGCACAATTAGCTCTACCCTGTTATGAAGCCATCCCATCAGGACCACTCCACTTGCAAGATGTTCATCTGAGCCCCTGCACGGGTGAATTTTCCCACGTTTTCTGCTTTCAGTGGAGGAGCTCAGCACTCCGCAGCATCCCCCGGCACAAAGGCAAGCCCTGGGCGTGACCCCAGCGGGGGAAGCGATTGAGGTTGGAAAGGACAAAGTTGGTTACAAAGACCATCACTGCCTTTGGCACAATGGATTCTCACATTTCCAGCAACTGCATCTTTGTATGCAGTGCTGTGCCTGTGGAAAATTAAGTCTATAGGAAGTGTATGAATGATCCAGACACCATCCGCAAGGCTTAGGTCTTAAAAAAAGGGAGGGGGGGTTACTCCACATACTGCTGCAGGATGTCATGTACTTCATGATCTGTCTTTTCTAATCTCTCCTTATCTCTCACTCCAATCCTTTCTCATGTCCCTCATCTATTGCAAATTCCCTTTTTAAGCTGGAGCGAAGCACATAAATATTTTCATGCTGCATAAATAGGTTGTTTTGTGCATAATGCCACAGGAGGCTTTTTTTAAAAACAGGACCTTTAGTGCTGTGATAACGGCCTCCTCATTTACACAAATGAAATCTTCCATACAGCTCAGCACTCATCTGCTCAGCAGCCCCCATGCAAAATGGTTGGCGCAGCGCCTGCTCATCACAGGCTACAGAATTAATACAGCATATTCCATACTTAATAGGAAGCCGTTGAGCATCAGGTTTGGAAATACCTTGCAAATGTAACTGATGCTCAGGTTTTCCTTTTAGCACTTCCCCAGCAGCACAATTGTTGTCCTCCTTCTTGTGAAATCACAGCTGCTTTAAATATTAAAGTGCAAAAAGACAACCCTTTGTGTTCACCCATTTTCCAGCATTTTTGACCATCCTGACTACTCACCTTTTCTTCTCTGTCACTTCTTGCCCCATGACCTCCATTTCCTGTTTATTCAGCCCTTGTTCAGGGTCTAAAAAGTGCAGACACCATCAAAATGCACTTTTCATTTACTCTGCATAGAAAAAGAAATAGCGTTAAAATCTGTACAGTTTTTAAAAGGGCTAATGGAAGATGTTGGTGGTCACACTGGGTCATGGTAAATCTTTGAATTTAACTGGCTTTTCAGGAGCAATATTTTAACAGCACCACAGTAAAATGTGGAATCAAACATCGATGATTTTGCTCTGGTGTTTCTATTTATATTTGACCAGCACAAAGACGTCAAACCAACAGACTTTAATTCCTCTGCAAAGAGAAACTTAGGGAAAATTATGTGAGTTTGTACATTGAGCGTTTTCATACTTCTCAGGTCAGGTTGCAACCCTTTAGGATAGACTACTTTGGAGCATTTTTATTTGTTCAGGACAGTGACCACACCATGCTGCCAGGTGTGCAAAGCACTGCCAGGCGCTGGTTTGGACCTGACCCTGACCTTCTCAAGCCTTCAGGTAGACTCTGCACCCTACAGCCTCCCTCAGCATGACTCTTATTGAAAGACGTGGCACGTTTTCTTTTTCATCCTGAGTTCAGGGGACACAGAAAGCTTTTGTCGCTTCCTCACAACTCCAGAGCAAGGTTACGGGTGCTCTTTTCATGCATATCTTGCAGACTCATTTCTTCTCTCTTCCATCTGTTGTTTGGCTTTTTTTTGCTCTTTATTACATGTTAGTGATCAACAACTAACTCATGGCAGGGCTCTGAACATGGCATTTCTTACCAAGGGAGTGTTCCACACGGGTGGCTCCCACTCATGTTACTTGTTGCTGCAAGCAGGATGTTTGTGCCAGTCTAACCCCAATGTCATTACTATCCCATTAGCAGCTTTACATGTTCATTGATTTGCAGAAGTGTTTTGTATCACCTTAAGCTCCAGAAACATTGTGACAATGCATTAAAAGGAACAGAAAAAAGGAAAGATCTTAAGAAGTATTATATTTCCTGTTATACTACCTTACCTGACAAAACGGCAGCTCTCCAAGTTTATCTTGGCTAGTCTGTAACAAAGCCTTGGTTTTTATGAGTTGTCATACTGCTAAAAGATCTAATTTTTCTATGATGTAATAGCCCACATACAATAACCGAATCTCAAAAAGCACAACATGGAGTAAACACTTTGTAATGTGCCTAAACACAGTGGCTACCTGATTTCGATAGCACTTTATTTCAATTTAGGCTAACGGACAATTTAAAAAGATTTGTTCCCAAGTACACAATACAGAAAAATATGAGTTACTACACAGAGCGATATTTTGAATCAGTGCTGTTAGTCGTCTTAGCTGAAACTCAACCTTGATGATATCCAAAGGTCCAATAAAATTTTTCATGGAAGAATCCCATATTTGTAGAACATAATAAAACTGTTCAGCTGCAGCTCCAGGGCCACGGAGAACTGGAGAATGAAGTCTTTCTTTCTGGGGAGTTTCTTGTGTCACAGGGTGGTTTTCAAACACTTTGATACCTGAGAAATATCAAACATAACAGATAGTTACATATAACAGTATCTTTGATTTTTTGTTAGTATGACAAAATGTAAGGCTGTTTATTGCTAACAAGTTAGGTGCTCATTACTGTGTTCCAACAGGAAACACTGACAGCGATGGGCAAAAGAAAACGTTCGGTGTTAAATCCACACACAGCACATTTCAGCTCCTATTATAGCATGTGTGATAGAGAAAGGAGAAAATCCTTGCACAAAACTATTTTAAAATTATGTATCAGAGCAAGAAAGAGGAGCATTTGTTTGATTTATTATCTACTTTTTCAATAAGGTTCACTTCCAAATAATACTAATACCTACCTTTCATGTTGTGCTTTTCATTCTTAACTCACAAAGCACCCTCCAAAGGAGGTCAGGATCATTTTGTGAAAAACAAACATGAAGTCAAGCCACCTCTCTGATGTCCCTGAGTAAGGCAGCACAGTCCCCAGCTCTGATGACCACTAGTCATAGGAACAAAGGATTAGAAAGGGCATCTTGTGTCATCAAATCCAGCTTCTTACTCTTCAAATCAATTTTGCTATAATAATCTCATGCAAGAGTCTTTGGGGCGCATGATTTCTTACATAAGCTCCTGCAAATGCTCTTCAAAACATCATCTCTTGTATATCCTCACCCATCCTGACCCTGCAGTGGGAGCCTACCTAATGCCAAGCTATTACACACCAGTGATTTGGGACCATCACCCTGAAAATGCCCCCAGCCTCAGACACCAAAGAATGAATGGGGGCATTTCTTCCTACGCCTGCTCAAATTTTATGCATCTCTTGGTGGGCCATCCTAGTAAAAGACCTGTAATAGGTGCCATGACAGACCTGGAAGGTGTTCCTGAAGCAGAGAAATAGAAATGCCGAGAGTCTGACAACTGAAGCCGACTGCAGCTCTGAAAACTCTGTGCAAAATCCCTGCACAAACTCACAGCGCAGTTGTTGTTGCAGCGTTAAGTGGAGGCTTGCAGCAGCCTCAGGTGCCAACACAAAATGGGCATTTGGGTTTACCCCTGCACATACCTGTCCCTTCACGTAGCGAGTGACATCCTGGCAAACAACAGAGCCTGAAGCACGTTCAGTCCAATATATTTCCAATGTCCATCACCCCCCTCCTTTTTCAAATAACTACTGCTGGTGAAGTTATTAATGCCTTTCCACCTACACAGCCTAGATACCGAAACTCACACAAAGGCATCTTTTAAGCTTTGAGGTCACGTTGGAGTTGCTGGTTAGAGTGTCTCTCTGGGCAGTTCTATTATGCAGCAGCTACAGCAGTAGGATAACACGATACAAACCTTTGCTAATAATTGAGCGTGAAGTGGGCTTTTTGCTTGGTATCTTCAGCTTTGTACCTTCACTTCAGAGCATGTTTAGAGCTGGCTTCAATACTCAGAAAATTATGTCAGCTTATTAAACACAAAGCTGTTAGACGAGGGCACGGCCCCCGAACTTGTTTCCCGCGGCTGTATGAGGCTTGGATCCTCGCTGCTTTTGCGGCTGCAACTCCCCAACCGCCCAATGCGTTGTTTGATTGTCTTTTCTCACTGAAACATATGTTTCCCCTTTTGATGGCATTTTGAGCAACAGTTTCCATTGTATGCCCTTCTTGACTGACAGTTTGATGGCAGCCTGTAAATTACTTGGCACATGTTTTGTGAATCTCCTTGAAGGAGGGTCTGGCTGCTTAGTAAGTGCATCCTTTTGCAGCTTTGGGGACAAGAGATTAGGGACGTTTTAGCACAGATTTGGGTATAAAAGTACTTGACCACAGTGATATCATCCTTATTTGAAGCTCAGCATTGTCCGGTACCATGATTCTTTTATTCCAGGTCCCAGGACACAACATCCATCAGTTATGCTTGGCTTTCCCCATTTTCCTCTCATACAACGTGACACACATAAAGCTTAATGATGAATCAAGAAAGGATCAGACTGAAAATACTTGGTATTTGATGGATAGCCCAGGTAAGCATTCAGGCTGCTGGATGTGCAAGTTAAGAGAACATCTGGCGCTCTGTCAGCTTTCTTTGGTAACAGTAACACATTTGCTGCCTTGCCTTTATGTGGTACAATCTTGTCTGTGTCTCTGGCCATGACGTTTCTACTGTAGCTATAATTAACAGGACACAAGCAGTGCTGTATGGAATTCATGTGCTCTTTACAGCTGAATTAAATGGCCACCTATAGGGAAATGGAAGTCCGGAGAATGAGGTGTATGACTTTCCGCACAGCACTACTTATAGCCTCAAAATAGAGCCCTGGAATAGTTGTGACGGGGACATTATGTTTATGCTGTCTTCCTCTTGTAGGAGGCCATTTCAGTTATATCCATAGCTATCTCTATTGCAGCTTTGTTTTCATAAGAATAACGATATGCTTCACCCAGAAAAATAATCAACCTCAGTTCTGAGACTGCTGTGCAACAGCACACCACATTTATTTGGGGAAGCCTTTTGCTCTAAGCCTTCTAGGGTAGGTATTACTGCTGTACACAGTCGCCGCACCACTTCTGGCTGTTTACATCTTCCCTTGAAGAGATAATTTAACTCCTGTGCATAAACCTTCTCCCTGCTGCAGAGGTGGTGGGTCTGGCTATTTTACACTTCAAAAATACCAACAAGGGCCAGATTATGTTTGTCTATTGGATTTCTGTTGATATTAACTTTCCTTGCATTCCACTGAAATGTCAAAAAGATTACTTTATATGTACTTACTGCAGAAAAAACAGAATTTTGGGTGAAAAAGCATAGACCTATGATCTGATCCATCTTCTCTTTGCTATTTCCAACTACTTAAAGCATAATGTCACACTGAAACGCACACTTGGAGTGCTGCATTCTCTTCTCCCGACAGATTGTTATGATGTTTTCCAAGGTGACCTTCATAAAACATGTTTCTTTTGAAGCTTATATTTCACTCAGGTCATAACAGTTTCACACAGTCAAGCAAACTGTCCGCTCCTGCTTTCTAATTAATGGTTCTTAGCAGCTTCTGAGCGGGGGATATAATTAATAGCACTTAAGTCTGAAGTGCAGAGAAATCTATAGCTGATTACCAGGATGTGTATTTACTTAGGGATTATATGCAAACAGCTCTTAAGCGCAGCCATGAACAGCTCTCGACAATGCTCTCCAGGAATTCCCCCGGATCAGGCACCACCTTGAGTCTTATTCCAGTGTAAGCAATCAAAAAATTGCCCTGCTTTTAAAGCTAGGCTCCTGCAACTGAGGGGTCCCTGCCTGCTGTACCCTCTCCCCTGATCCCATTCCCCATATACCAGAGTCACAGCATGCTGTGTTTTCTATGACTGCATGGTGATTTCGCTCGCCAACAGGCTTCCTACAGTGGGGGAGCATCTATTACAGAAAACATCTCTGGCCCTGTCTCTGTTGTCACTGTGGCATCCACCGAGGAAACAACCTGCTCTGTGGTCCATACTGCCCAGGTATAGCATCTTCTGGTGCAGACTGGCTGTGTTCTCACTACGCGGCATGTGTGCGAAATCCACTCCAAGGCATAAACATTTTGGTTTTTATTCAGTTTAAAGCACCAGAAATAATAGGAGGGCTTTTCTTACAGTAAAGCAACCAAAGAAGGGTGTTGCAAGCCATCTTGTCATACGTGCCTAAATTATAGGAGATAGGATCGCTCTGGTGCTCGCTGTCATGCATGCAGCATGGATTGTCAGAGGTGCTGGAGCAAAACCAGATGCCAGCCAAATTGCCAGCTTAAATTCCCTCTGGTCAGCTGCTGCTAACAGTGGTAATTTCCCTGCTGAAGTCAATAGAACAGCATCTTTTCACACATGCTGAGATCTTGGTACAGAAGAGGCAGCTGTGAGGCAGAATGAGTGTTCTGAAAGAATAAGGTAGTCTCACAGTGGGGCAAAAAAAAAAAAAAAAGGACTAAAATTCATATTCTCTGACAAAGTTGAAAAGACTGTATTCTCCAAAAACATTGCCAGACTGGGGATGAAGGGGGGAATTAACATCAGAAATCCTGCACCCATGTGCAGCCTGCACTATTTGGAGAGATTTTTAAATGAATTTTGCATGTTGAATGACACAAAATATTCAAATGGATGAGCAATTAAAAGCTATTGAATATTTGAAACTCAAAAACCACTAGGCAACAGAATATCACTGTCAACCCCTTTATGCAAAGGGATGTTTTGACATACTTAAGACTGACTACTTTTCTAATGGTGCAACAGTATTACTTCAGTTATACATAAAGCAGGAAAACTTCTACTGAAACTTGTGCAGCCTGGTTCCTTCTTCAAAACAACAACACAGTGAAACTGCCTTTGAAGAGAAACATTTTTCATATACTATCTGAAGGTTAGTAACTCTTTTAATCTTTAGCCTTTCTGCTGGCATATGTAATTTAAAATGCACAAAACAGACTATCAAAACACTTACCCAGCTACAGACAGTTAGAAAATTTAAAAGGTGCATCTGAAAATCAGCTTGGAAATTAAGATGCTGCACCAAATCTTGCTCTTTGAGTAAGGCCTCTTTACCTGTGGATCAACCTCAAAGAGCGACCAGTTATCAAACACAACTGACCGTTTGACAGTCAACACTGAACGAGGAATGGCTCCTAAAGAGGTCAAACCTTGGAGCTACTAAGCAAGAAAGTGACTAACTGGGGCGATTATACATTGAATATCCTTTCCACAGGAAGTTGTTTTTTCCCCTTTCTTGTCCTCCTCCAGAGCCATATGAAGTTTTGCCAAACTTCAGCTCTTAAGACAGCACCATGAGCAGCAGTACAGAGCCCGCACATGCTCGTGGTGTTCAAGAAGTGACAAACCCTTCTAATAAGATGGGATACAGTGGTGTGGCGACATGCAGTGAAAGAGTAGAAACATGTGCAAAACACAAATTCACTCACTGATTTCAGTTTCATCTGCTCTAGGCACTTGTACACGACTGACTTATTTTATGCCAGTTATTTTCTTAAGGGTGTAAATTAGCCAGGCTAAATGGGGTGCATTTCTTTAAGCAGGTGGCTGGATATTTCTGATCATCTGGGGACTGGTGTAGAAGCACTCAGCTGTGGCTACCCAACCAGCCAAGAGGGATCAGTGCCAGCAAATGTAGTAGGAAGAGAATCAAGAGCTTCTTGCCTTGTTTAAGTCTTTCTTAGGAAAAAGAAGTCACCTGCAAGTCCTCCTTGATCAGATAGTCTACAAATACCGGCGAACAGTGCTACTGTACCTAGTCAAGTCATACAGGAGTTGTCACAGTTGGTGAAGGACTTGTGATAAATGTAAAAGTAGCTGGGAAAGCTCTGAAAGACAGCTCGGTCTGTCCAGGCTAATCTAGCTGAGCCGGGCTTCTTTGAACAAAACATTTAAGTAGAAAAATAATGCATGAGGCCTTAAAAATTGCCATTTATTGGCTCCAGAACACCCACATTCAGCTCTTTCTGACTTTCCTTGTGCTGCATGAAAAAACTCAAGTCAAATAGCATCGAGGTAAACTTACAAATGGCAAAATAAATCCTTTGTAGGTTAAAAACAAAAATAGCTTTGAAGAAGGATGCATATAGCCTTGATAATTTGCCAAAAGTTTTCAATCTTCATCACTTTAGAAACAAGGTTAAGAGAGTAGATAAAGGTTGAGAAATTCAGAAGTTGCTCAGATATACCTTTATCTCAGGCTTAGAGCCTTAAACCTCAGAAGGAAAACAATGTCAGAGAGAAGAGATTGACAGTGATGCCTTCTGTTGAGAATCAAGGGTTGGAAGGACTGCCTGTACTAAGCAAAATAGTCTCATGATAATGATGTCAGTAAGATTTAATTTATCAGTGTGTTCTAGGAAGGTAATGACCTTAATATCACGGGAAACTTTTCAAGAAGTCAGCCATGAAGACACACGCTGATTTATTTTCATAACAAATGGAAATAAAAGTACAGGAATTTGCTTACAGGAATGAATTTATACCATCTTATCCAGCTTTGTGTTTAGTATCAGAAGAGCCCAAGAACATGCTATTGATACATGGGGACTTAATTCCAACCCCTTTGAGAATCTCCACAGGAAAGTATTTCAAATTCATTTCTAACTGGACCAAAAAAACCCTTCCAAAAGCCCACCAAATATATAATGGGGAACAACATCACATTGGAACAGGGATGTGCCATTTTATCCTAAGTACTGTTCATTTGCTGCTATGCCATAGATGAAGTACTATGTAATGCCTCTGTTAGTAGAGAAGAGTGCTTACATATGCATTACCTAAGGACATGCTCTTTCTGGCCAAGTAATTCATTGAGTAATTCATTTTTAACACGCATAAGAAGGCAAAAAGTGAGTGTCTACATACAAATCCAGCAGCCACTGTGGAAACTTGACTGTATAGTCCAAACCCTGCTGCTCCAAACCCTGGAGGTCCCTAGGTCCCAGATTTGACAGGACGAGGGGGAATGGCTTCAAACTGGAAGAGGGTATATTTAGATTAGATATTAGGAAGAAATTTTTCACTTTGAGGGTGGTGAGGCACTGAAACAGGTTGTGGCTGCCCCATCCCTGGAGGTGTTCAAGGCCAGGTTGGATGGGGCTTGGAGCAACCTGGTTTAGTGGGAGATGTCCCTGCCCATGGTGGGGGTTTGGAACTGGATGATCTTTAATGTCCCTTCCAACCTAAACCATTCTATGATACTATGATTCTGAAGACAAGTTTCCTTCACAGATAGGAATTATGCACATTACACAGCTTTCTCTGTGCCAGTCCAGAGAAGTGTTTGCACAACTAATTTGACTGAAGAAGACAAGAGCACCATCGTCATGAAAGAAAAAATGGAAAGGAAAGAGTCTGATGAACCAGCCCAAATGGAGATGGCAGAATGACATGGGAGACGAGAGCTGCCATGTAAGTGTGCCACGTGCACACTGTGCAGTTTAGCTCAAGATGTCTCAAGTGGGCTGCAAGCAGTGAGTCACAGACAAAGAGGAGGGTTATTTATGGGATTTCAGTTCTTCAGAGGAAGAAATATGAAACAGTCAGAAACGACAGAGAAACGAGAGTGCTGGATGATGGCAAAAAACATATGGGGAACAGGGGAGAGGGAGCTTTTGGCATCATTGCAGCAGCATACATCCCGGTGTAACTCATATTGATCTCTGGGGGCCAGTTCATTTCTACTGGAAGAATCTGGCTTCTGGGACTCCAGGTACAAAATGAAAACCTCTCAATTTCTAGAGCACCAATGTTAGTGTTTGCCAAGTGTTTTTTCTATTCCTCCCTGCAAATCTTTTTTCTTTTAGGGCCAGTGGAAAATTTAGCAGAACAGGCAGTTTTCCAGCAGGCTTAATTCTGAAAGTTGAACTGATCAGATGATTTAAGATTTGCTGAATGAAGTTAGCATTTTCTTATCCACACTATAGTCTGAATTCTGCTGGGATTTTGTATGTCAAGGTGCGTATGCATATCTGGGCGTACACAGACACAGGAGTTTTTAACTCATTATAGAGGTAACAAGGCTGTTTTCTCTTCTAAAAACACAGGGAGGATGTGTTAGGTTAGACATTCCTCTTAAGTAACTGCTGATGATTCTGATTTCTAGATATGTTCTTTATTGCTGTCCGGAAACTAATTGCTCTAGGATGGTGCCGATTATTTCAGCCACTGTTGGAGTGCTGCGTTCTTTTGGAAACAACGTAAACCTAAGAGCTTTCATTTCTTTTGTTCAATTCTACAGATTCTCCCTCTGTCCTTAAGAAGCCTATGGAGGACTGAACAGAGTTTTGGGTGTTGCAGAAGTAAGTTAATGAGTAAATCATTACCTTCAATTTTCCTGAAAATACTTCTTCAGAATTGCTGCTTCAGCTGCCATTTCTTCTTCTGTCCTCCACTTGTCAGAGGAATCCTCTTTGTCGTGTTGTTGCAACTTTTTTGAGGGAGGAAGAAGAAAAAAAACAGTTTGTTGATTTTTTTTTTCCCCAGTTTTATTGTCAAATTCAGGGCCTGCCTGTATGCAACTAATCCAACTATTCCACGTGTCCTCAGGATGGAGGGACCTAGTGATGTAGAGATGAAGGGTGAAGGTTACTAGTTTAGAGCGGTGACAGTAGTTAACTGGCTCTGACGGATTTACAATGATAACGCAAAGTGCCAGCGTGATTGATAGGCAGTGACAGAGTTCACCTTTGTGAGTTGATGGTCAGATACCTTGTGAGTCTTTGATGCAAAGCTGGTAGGTAACAGGATAACACAGGTATTTTGAAGAGCCCATTACATCTGTGCAGTGAGCTAGGCAGAAGCTGCCTAGACATCTTGTCAGTAATTCATGTAAAATTTTCTCTCTGGCTTTTCCTCCACCCATGGGGCCACCTTTCCCATCACAGACCTATTGTGATAACAAGGCCTTGTTGGAGCTGTTTCCCACCAGCAGTTTTTATCAGTAGTTTTCAGAAGAGATACATTCCCTCTCCGCATGCAAGTTATTAGTCCTTCCTTGCCCTTGCTGAAAGTGAGACACATCCCTGGTCTAGAAACAAAGCCTGCTATTTTAAGCATAATTATATTTCATTGATGATATACTGAGGAAAAAAATCAAAAGTATGTGAAATACTTAACTTTTGCATCTAGCTTGCTTAATATGCCCACAAAAATAAGTTCTAGCTCATATGCAGTAAGGATTAAGAGATACTGTCCCAACATGACAATTTCAAATACATCCTTTGACCCTCCAGAAGAAGGGAGAACCTGAGGGTTTTGCTGCTCTTTAGAAGAGAGGAGTTCTATTTTATGGTAAATATAACATGCCAGCACTTGAGTGACTATTTGTACACACATCCACTCAAAGAATGCCTGCCACTCCTCAAGGGAAGATTACATTTACAACAGACATCAGAAACATTTGCATTAATGCATTAAGTATTGAGATTTCCAGTGTGTCTCCAGGTACAGAGCACGACACAGATTGTATTAACAGCATCAGTGCTTCCGAGGAACATTATAATATCGACTTTTTGTTAATGTCACAAACAAAGTTGGAAACTAATAACCTTTTATTCCTGGACAAGTTTTAGTACAGAAGATGAAGCAGTGAAAAAATAAAGATGAAACAATATTGAACCTGCCAAGCAAACTGCGTTACTGTATATGGCATGTTTAGCAACAAACTAGGATTGTTAGCATACATCCAACTCACAAATACTTTTATTTGTGTTGTGTTTCTCCTACTCTGAATTTTGCTGCCAGCTATAGTCCTATGTAGTTTTACATTCTGCAGCATAGATTTCTTCCTCCTCAGCAGATGAAGCTGCATTAGAAAACTATTTCCTTTCATGCCAATACGATACAGTAGCTGTGGGCAAATTAAAGTGTATTACTGTTCGACTAGTAGAGGACTAATCTTCATCGTTACATTAGCTCTAGGTGTGTTATAAATCCATCTTGTAATAATGCTACAGAATTACAGAGAAAGATTTAAAAGCCAGGAACTGGTACAGCATGTACACTGTCAACATGCAACCTTTGTGTCCATGCGCCTGCTCTCACCCACTGTACACACCTATACACTGTATAGGTACCACAGCTGAGCTGGCAATAGAAGGCGTTATGGGAAACAGCATACATCATTCTGTACTTTCCATGGACTGTGAGCATTTACACTTCACAAGAGGATGCACCAGGACAAGCCAAGTGGTGGTAAATCAATTGTCTGTCTGAGGTGTGAGCTGTTTTTCTAAAAAAGCAATGTCTTGCTCATTCGACCTGGCATCAGCGGGAGATACAGCAGGCAACAGCTAGAAGGCAAAGGAGGGCAGCCTCTGTTCCTCAAGGTCTCCTTGTTTAACCTGCAAGAAATGCTTTTAGTGACGCGATTTGGCTGCTGTTCTCCCTTGCTATCCTGTTTCTGCCCAACCCAGGTGAGAGCTAACTCCACGAGGAAACTAGTAAAGCAGAGATTTACCTTGTAGTTTTTATTTTCCCTGCTCAAAGAAACTGAAGTGAACAGTAATAAGGAGGCATTTCCTGAAGTGGCTGTTGTTGTTGTCTAAATTAAAACCGTGTGAAGTCACAGCCCATAGTGACTTCTCAAAGCTGGCAAAGGAGAGGGTTTCTTTTGCTACACAACCGCGTAACCTTTAAAAATAATCAATCTTTGACTTAAGGTTAAAACAGATATATGGGGAGCAGCAATGAATTTTGAAACTAGCCTGGAAACCCAACCTACTTCAGCAGCGCTAGCTCCTGGCACACAGCCCGCAGTGCCGCACAGCAAGCCCCAGCCTGGCGTAAAAGCGCTCAACACAGCCGCGGCAGGCGTTCACGCACCCCTCATACTGAAAAGATGTATCCACATTTTGTGGACAGACTGGGTATGATGAACAACAGACTGTGGTGTTAAATCACTGCCATGGCAAATCTATTCATTGTTCAACTGACTTATAGATGATTTAAGTATAAAATTGCTATGTCTACCCAAACAGGATCCCAGAACTGTTCTGCGTTCAAACCTCTTGCTGTGTCAGTAATTTCTGAAGAGCAATATGCAATTATCACCCCAATGCCACTTAGTTTCTGATATTATCTAACCACCACTGTGGAGACATGAAAAACTGTCTCTGGCAGCTGCCTACCCCTCTCTGCTACCAGCATCCTGCAGCTCTAGTACAAGCCAACCTGTATAGAGAGTCACTCTGAAGCACAAAAATTACAGATAACCTTGCTGGAGGATGTTCTGGATGCTAAACGTTACACAGGTTTAAGATCAACAGCACCCATAAATGGATGAGAAGTTAAGAGCTGATGATACCACCTCTATTTCGTGAATTCTGCGTGCCACAAATTAATGGAGGCTGGAGAGCACAATGGAGAGCACTCCGGGAGCATCTGTGCACCTGTCTTCTCTTAGCATCTGTTAGTGGTCTCCAACAGTGACAAGATATTGGGATCATGGGTGGGTTTGGTCTCATCTGGTTATTTCATGTGTTCTTATGTAAGAAACTTTTCAACCAAATTCAGGTCTTCATGTAAGGTGTCCGTAAGCAAGAGCTACGTGTTTTTTTTTTTTTTTTTAAAAAAATAGAGGCTAAGACAGGACCCATAGTATTTTGGCTGAGTTTGAAAGCTACTTTACAAGACAAACAACATACATATTTCAGTATTACATTGTATTGATTTAGAACTCAGGTGGGAAAAAACGTAACAGTGGATACATGTTTCTAAGAGACTTCTGTGTCTTGGAATGTGTTCATATTCACACACACATGCAAGTCCCAGCCTTGCATCTTTACAAACATCTGACATGCTATTATACAGGGGAAGCAATGCTGTCCTGCACCTGGAGAACACTCCAAGATTCTGCTCAAAGCAAAGGGAAAAAATACGTCTATTTGCCAGCTATCCATCTGTAAAAACTAGTGTTTTCCCCTTGTTTTTTCCCAGTCAGACAGAAAAAGCTGGAGAACTTGAGCTGACATCCTTACTCCTATAGAGGAACTCAAACACAGACTAGCTTGACGTCTGTGATTCTTTCTGTAGAACAATTCTACTTCTGCAAACTCTGAAAAAAAACCCAAACAAACTTACCCAGAGTCGCACATCATCTACCTGACATGATTTTCTGTGAGGGAAGTTTTGCCCAGATTACCCTGGACAGTCTGAATAGAAGTGGAGATTCACTGATCCACATTCTTTCAAATATACTTCTGCTACTTTCTCCATGGGTCCTGGGACAGGGCTTCCATATTACCCAAAGGCACCTAAACAATAACCGTTGCCTTTCTTGCAATGAAGGCTTCTAGAAGAAACTGCTGTGCTTCAAAATCCCTTCCCAGGCAAATGTGTGTGTTTCCAGTTGTGGTAAGCGACTGGTATTTCAAGTAAGATGAAAGTAGCACATGGTGAGGTTACAAGAGTCACTTCTTTGCAAAACCCTGAAGTAAAGGCAATACATTTTGCTCAGGGTCTTCCAGGGACACCCATGGTGTGACAGGGGAAGCACAGCCTATTCTCAGTAATGTTATGATAATGTTGGCAAAAGTTCATCAAATACACACTAACATATCCAATACACTAAGCGAAAGAAAGAAGAATTAGAAAACTAGGGCAAGTGGCAGTCTAGAAAACCTTTTCTGTAGAGCTCCAAGCTACTTACCATTTTAAAACTGCTGGTATTTTGCCTGTTTTCATAAGAGAAATGTGATGCAAAAGCACCACACCAGATACTGCAAAACTCAGAAAGCCCCAAATTCTCTGAAGCCAAATGCAAACCTGTTGTTATATTACAGCAGTGTCTCAGAAGTGCGAGCATTAACAAAAATGTAAGCAACCAGATTTGTGTAGCTCAGATAACTCTGACAGGAGAGGAAAGGACAGGAGAGCATGAACATTTCTTTTAGACAATCTCTATTATGCTAACTTTTTCTTTTAATATTCTGGACAAGCACTGAGACACACATTAGTCAATTCTCTAATCGCAGTTGCCCAGCAAATTACACACTGTATCTGCTCAACATTCTTCAAGCACTAAGACTCTTGTTTATAACTTAGTACATCTTCTTGCCTTGCAGTACAAATAAATGCACTATTTCTAAGATATGCCCTTCTTCAAGCAGATCATTACTGATGTCTGACTTCTTGGGCTTCCTGATAAATTATCCTCTACTTTCACCTCAAGCAGAAAATGCTATTCCACCAATAATCTATGACTGTCAGTCTTGATTACTTGTAAACAGTGGAGCTCTTTGAATATTTCTGCTTGTGAAAAGCGTTCATTTTCTCACTCATGTCTCCCAGTGTGAGATGCTGGCAGACCTGACAGCTGTGCTTTATGTTGTTTTATTAAAGTTGTTAGTGCTGCAGAATGGTCTACGTTTTTATCACTGCAATTCTTAAGGGAAACACAATATTGTTTTATAACACATTCGCGTTGGGGAACCTCTTCTTCTTGCCCTTTGTGGAGGAGCCCAGAATTCTCAATGCAGCAGACTATAGGGGACCTGGGTCTAGGACTGGCTGTTGTTTGAAATAACATCTATATTATGGCCTGTTCTACTTATGCCATAACACCAACAGAAAAGCAACCTGTGTTAATACAGAGCACTCGCCAAAAGTATTGGGGAAAAAAGCTTTTACGGTAGTTAGCACTATTTTCACTCTCCATGAATATTTACTGTTGATAGTTAAGGGTTTATAACCTCCAATGCATTTAACTAAAAGAAAAATCACAGCGATGGAGAGTAATTATGCCAAACTGCTGCAACATAACAAAACTCAACTGCTTAAGTGATTATAAGATGTATAATCAAAATTAGCAGCTAACAAAAAAAAAAACCCAAACCAAATTTTTACCAGCAGTTTGGATCAGATATTAGGCATTACTCAGTCGGTGGTGTTTATTACCAATACGCATTGGAATACCCAGGCATCTTTTCCATAATTAATTCCTACACTTGGGTGAAATCTGCAGAGTGATATTTCAGCATTAGATTAACAGCTGAACCATGAGGACCCTGAAAGTCTCATCTCCTCTCTCCAGTGGCAACCCTTTTCCAGAGACTGGAAACAAAAATGATCCCAGGGCTGCTACATGTACCTCTTGCCCCATCTCCTTTATGGACCCGGAGCCACGTGATGAACACACACCCACAGCACATCCCTGCCCCCATTCTTGCACTACAGCAAGCAGATGTAGTGAGGCTTCATCTTGAGCATCCCACCATGGCGGGGGAAACTCAAGGACTGAGCTGGCTATGGCTCCTCAGCCCTTTGGTGATACCAAGGGCCTCCTCCTGGTCCTGGTGGTGACTTCCAACCATCCGCACCTCCTCTTGTACTGCCTTTACATCAACTTAATTCCTGAATTGCCTCCTTTGCCCTCTTCTCCCTGGTCTTGTCCTCCTTGCTCTTTTCCCCAGTGCTTTCTTTCCTTTCACTTCTCTTTATATTTAGCTTATATCCTTATAGTAAGATTTCATTTCCACCACCCCCCATAATGTAATTAAATGTGACATTTACTGCTATTATCTATAGCTCCTGCTATGATCTATCCTTTCCTCACCCTCTGCTGTCTTGCTGAAGAGAGTTTCTGCTTTTTGGTGGGCAGCCTCCTACGCCAGTCCATGTCTCCCGTCTTCACCCCATTTGCCTTCAGTTGTGGTTCGAGTCTCGACTTGACTAGCAATGTACAATGAAAGAACAATGGATGAAACACAGCGCAGCTTCTCAAGGATTCTGCAATTGCTTTATATGGTTGCTTGGACACAACATGGCCCTAAATCCTTTTTAACCTACCTGGGACTAATCACCACAGGAGCTCCCAGCCCTGGGTACACTCCAGCTGGGTATACCCCCAGCAACTGCTCTGGGCAGGGCCCCAGGAAAGGCGAAAACACAGGCAGAGAACAAGCACGGCATGCTCCCTCTTGACCACCTGAAAGACCACCTACAAGATATTGTGTTAACACGGTGCAAGAGGCCTGGCTGCTGCTCATCAGCTGCTGCCGGATCAGGACCCGTTTCTGAGCTGCCTTTACCATTGCTGCCAGGCTGCAGCCTGAGCAGCCCAGGCAGTTCAGTGCTTTCCGCATCTCTGGGCCCATCTCCATATTTAATTACAGCTACAATACTGCTGTAATTTAATTGCTTTAATTTACAGTGAACACTGCAGAAAAAAACCCACATCCTATAATTTTCTCATCTGCTGACTTTGCTTAAGATTCTATATCATACCTGTATCTGCATTTGCATGAATCAGAAATCCCTGATTTTGAGGTGTTTTTTACTTGCTGCATTAAATCTGAGTTATTTAAGGAGGTGGAGAAGAAGCCCAAGTTGCCTGCATTCTACATGCAACACAATTTTTAACTATCTACTGGAAAATCCTTCTCCAAGTATTTTACCACTTCCACATGAAATACACTGCTACCTCACAGCTGCTGATATTATTCCTACAAAGCATATATTCCATTACGAATCTCAGTTTATCACAGCTATGTTTTAGAGAGTGGTGGGGTTTTTTCTCCTATTTACTCTTTGCCATAGCGACTGCAAATATTTTTTCAGTTTTATTGTTGTGCTTTGGGGAAAGACTTGAACCTCACACTTCACATAGGCATACAAGTGGCTGCACCTTTTTTAGCAAAGCACTTAGAGGAAAAGAATATTGTGGAACACACATAAAGGTTAAGTAAAACCCTTAAACATATATATGTTTAAGTGCTTTGCTAAAATAAACTCTACAAACTTTCAAACAATTCTGCATTCAAAAATAAGAAAAAGAATAAATATAAAAGGCATCCTAAGAAATTTGCTTTTGAAAGTATAAAAGACAAGCAAGCCCACAAGCAGAACAACAGTTGTATAGAAAACACATTTGCCATTCGGTGAAATATGTAGATTGCACTCTGAAGAGCTCAAATCTTGACAGACTTCCAGTTTGGCTCCAACTGAGATAAAATTCTTGGAAAGTGAGCGCATAACAAAGGAGATACTTGAAAGAATATCCACTGGGGTAAGAAGTCCTGCCAAAGACTTGGAGAACTGCTATTTACAGTCTGATATGAATCAAGGCAAGACTCCATAAAGGTGTTTGGATACGTTTTCCCATGCCCATTATCCTCCTAGTTAGCAGATAATGTCATCAACACCTCTGCAGTCTTCCTCACCTGGGAAGAAAAGGTAGATGACTGTGGGGAGCTTCCTCATGGCATTTGCTAGAGAGGGCTGCCTACACGAGAGGAATGTGTGGCATAGAGACCTGGGTAAGAAATGGCAATGTCATCAATGTGATAATATTGGAGGAAACGTTATCCTGTGTGCACAGCCTGCCATGCAACATTACTCATTTGGAAAAAGGCTATTTTTAATCAAGGAAAAGCACTTTAATCAAGGATAGAGTCAGTGATTCAAAAATTTCATGCAGGTGCATGTATTACTTGACTGAAAGCCTTTTCCCAAAAGGTCAGAGCTGCAGAGCGATGTGCATATCCCACTCCAAGAGCAGAGATAACCTCGAGGTGCCTGTATCAGGCTGATGTATTCTGGCTCCTGACGCAGGGAGTTTCAAAGTCAGAACTTCCCCTGCTAATCTTCTTAACTCTACACAAATACTTGCTGTGCCCTGAGCACACTCAATAAGATTCATGACATGCCAAGGAAGACATATGTGTGCTAGGGAGGTTGATTTAGTTTATTTGTTTTCTTTGTATTTTTCTGCCAGCACAAAGGAACTCAGCTGCAGGTCCCACGTGCATTGGCACAGAGCCGGTTCAGTGCGCAGGGGGACATGAGTGTGTCCCCATTTCCTGGGGGGAGCTTCACCCTCCTCACCACATCTCTGGGAGCTACAGGAAGAGCCCACAACGGCCAGAGCAGAGAACAGATTTCTTCTCTGGGAATTAGCTTATTCCTACTGACCAAATCCACTACCCCCCCGCCTCCCCCTCCGACACTTTCTGAAATTAAGAAGAAAACATTCAGTCAGTGTGCCCTGGAGTAAGTCATACTCTGAGTCACCCTTTCCACTGACTGCACGAGGATTTTAAGGAGACTTCAGATGTCTAGAATGACACATACCACATGCCTGAAGCAAACCACTGGGGTTTAAAAGCCTGCTTTTGTGTGTGCTTCTCAGGGGACCACTCACCTGCCAACAGATCTTCCCAGGATGGTCCTCTGTTTTCTCCACAGAGCTCAGGATCACGGGACTCCTGGATGAAGCTACATCCCCAGGACGGCCTTTTCCCCCAGGCATCCCTCAAATACTTCTTTAGCTCTCAGCCACGCACACGCAAGGCTACCTCACCTCTGAGATTGCCTCCCCGGGATTTAAGCAGCCAATACCCTCTAGTAAGTAGGTACTAAAATAGGTTGAGGAATAAATTGCTCTCATTTAACATTCACTCCAAAAAATACAGCTGCATTTATTATGCAGCATATTGTTTTATATACTGTTTTGTTATAATAAGTCATGTTTAAAATGTCATGACATTTAAATCAACAGCAGTAAGAGGGAAATGCTGAAAAAGAGCAAGATGATCAAAAAAGGATTTAAAAATTCCTGGTAAAACGTTATGGGCC
Source organism: Charadrius vociferus (assembly GCF_000708025.1). Classification (NCBI taxonomy): domain Eukaryota; kingdom Metazoa; phylum Chordata; class Aves; order Charadriiformes; family Charadriidae; genus Charadrius; species Charadrius vociferus. The sequence goes on along the minus strand of NW_009650170.1, from coordinate 480,339 downwards.
AAACACTCTCATTACAGTAAAAATAGTCACAAGGGAGTTTAAAACGCATCTATGAGAAGCCTGCTGTAGAGAAACCCACTCTGCCCCTCCTGTGAGATGCTCTCCATGTTAGGTCTCTGTCTCACTGTGGTTGTCCCCAGGTCTGGTGGCCGAGGAGTGGTGCCACCACCATCTGGGCGGTTGAGGCTGGCTGTGGCCAGGAAACTTGGGCACCTGCAGCAAAGGCCTCCTGGTGCTCTGCATCCCCTTCCAGGTTTAGCCCTTCTCTGTTCTGCCCTTTGCCACTGAGCCACCACAATACTCCAGAAAACTCTACCGAATACATCCCTGGAACTTATTAATGCCTTTGTCTCAGTGAGGAGCTTTATTTCAATGCCTGTGCTAAGTTATATGAATGAACTTTACATATAATATAAAAGCCTACTTTAATGTGGCTTCATAGCCTTTGAGGAGACACAGAGCCTATCTACCACTGATGATCTACATGCATAATGGCAGATTTTCACCAGAAAGACTTTTAATGTTAAAAAGAAAATAGCTCAGATCAGAGGAGTTACTCCGTTCCTGCAGATTCAGTGCTCATCTTTTCTATCAGGCCTGGACCCATATGCCAGCATCCCTCACTGCCGCCTCCGTGCTCCCTCACCCCCCACCAAGGGAAAAAACAACAACAACTGCAACAACAAAACAGATGGCGATGCAACGAAACATTAAACTCAATCCCAATACCTGAGCCATACCATGAATATTTCACTGAGGCATGGGGTAGAAAAGACAACAAAATGACCTTTTCTAGCATCTTAAGGGAGATCTAACCTTGTAATTGCTATAGACACACTGAAGACACAGAAAAGGGAGAGCAAGACTATTTAAAAAAAGCTGTGTATATTTTTAAAAATTAGTATCTCAATGTTCCCATTATAACCTGCCAATATGAATGACATTTACTCTTGCTCTGAGAAATGAAAGAAACTCTAAAAGACAGACTACATTAAGAATCTATTGATATTCCACTGACCTAGTGGCATAAGAACCAGACAAGCTTTGTCAAGGGCAAATGCCCCAGAGTCTGCAAATTCATCTCTTAAAGTAGCAGTAAAGGAAAAAAAAATAATCTTCAATGTCTAGAATATTTATAAAACCCAGCAAAGGCTTGCAGTTCTTGATGTTATAATGGCAGTGGATGGCTCTAGACCCAGATATGGAAGCAGAATCGGAAATTTCAGATGGTCAACCACCTCTTCCAGTGTTTCCAGTCAATTAATATTGCCATAAAACTTACATGGGAAGTTCCCTTAAGGGACATCAAATGGAGTTTTGCCCAATTTATTTTTTTCCTATTGTAAAAACTTCACAAAGATATGTTACTCATAGCAGAATATGGCCCAAGATTCTGTTTGGGACGGATGGATGCAAGTGGTGTAAGCTGTGGCAGAGGTCCCTGCTGCATTGCCTTCCCAGCATTAGTGGAAATACCCAGACAAGGGAAGAGGAGGAAAAGTGAGGAACAGTTTAGTATTGTTCAAACAGGCTCCTTCATCCCTCAGATGAACCTCTTAACTCATACACTAAATCAAATTAGAGCAAAAAGTCACAGAGAAGGGGCCCAATACAGGAGCCCTTATTTACTTGGTGAAACTCAGACTGGGATAACAGTGGCTTTTTCAGAGGGCAGAGGGGCACAGGCTGCCTTCACTTTGAGGAGGAATAATCTATTTCCTCCTCTTTCAACCTGCAGTGTTGGCCTTCTGTTCAAATTCTTTTTCTGAGAAACAAGACCACAGTGATACCCACATAATGCCCAGGCTGAAGAACAGGGATGGCATAATAGCCTGGGAATACAATATTCTGCAATTAATTTCAGTGAAGGGACTGTGAATTTGGGGAGAATTAATTTTAGCTGGATAGATTTTGCAGTTAATTAAGGCTGATAGCTTCTACTAGTAGGAAGGTGGTTTTGATGAAAATACATTGAAAATCTTATTAAACTGCCTAGGAAAAAACAGTTGCCATTGCCCGTGCTACAGCCTCCCAGACATCCCCATGTTTCTATATAGGAGTCATGAATTGATAGCATTTGCATAACAATTAGTATTTAACATGTAGACTTCGGTATCATTGCTTTTGGACAGAATTAATATTCAAACCTTTGAGCACAGACATTTTGGAAATATTCATCTGGAAAAGTCGCAGGGACTTTTTTTTTGTTTGCAATATTTTTGCAAGTTCTGTTCCTGTGCTGATACCCTGGCAGCACATCACTGTCTTCTCTCACCATAACTCAGAGAACATGCTCCAGAGCTACAGAAAATCCTGCACTGCGTGGATGGGGCGATCACATGAACATGGGGGGATGGAAGGTAGGAAGGGTGGGAAGACAGGAAAAGCAACCCAAACATTCCCTGTTTTCAGAGACAAAGAAGTAATGTTGTTTGCTTTCAGTTCAGTCAGTTTGCTCATGCCTTAGGAAACAATGAGATCAACAGAAATGAAAGCAATTTTCAGCAGATATGAATAAAACACGTGGCTCAGCTGAGAAGAGGTTGTACATTACCCCAGAAGCTCAGTCAAATGCTTGTGGATTAAATGCTGTGATAATGGATCTAGCATGGGCTTGCTCCATCTCAATTTGCCAGACTATGAATTTGCAGGTTTCCCACTCATTCTTCAGGAGAGGGTTGATTGGGGAATAGGTTGTACAGATACACACTTTGTGGAGGACTTGCAAAATAATTTTATTCATTCAGACACAATTTGAAGTCAGAGTAGGGTACCTTGCAACCAGAACTTCCTCCACAGAAGGTCCACTGCTACATTTTTCTCTAAGTCTTTTTTTTTTTTTCTTCTCTTTAAACTAGCCTTCAAGCAAAATCCACAAAAAAAATATCGTGTTCTCAGTCTGGGTTTAGCCTGTGCACGTACTGAAGTGTACAAAGGCGCACAAGCTCTCCTCATTCATTCTGATCCGTAAGCATTATTACATTACATTTAATTGCAGAAGACACTGTCTTCACAGCTTTATTTCTCATATGACATCTTGTGAATTGCTTTTAAGAAAAGCCATTTACACAACTTCTATATATATGTAAACTAGTACTCTAATGTCACATCCTTGTTTGCACATAGCCTTGTATTCATGTCAGCTAATCCTAATGCAAAAAGCAAGTGGCCCTTCATATATTCCAGTTAGGAAACAGTAGCATGGATTTTCATAAAACAAAAGTTTAACTGATACTATGTAAAATCTGTTTCACTGGAAAATTGGCATCTTGCCCATCATCTTCCACAAAGTTCAGTATCTTTGTCACTGCTCATCTACTTGACTTCTTAATTGTCTGTGTTCACTGGCTGTATCAAATGGAGTTTTCTTTTTGCCTTTGCTCACAGTGTATTACATCTTTTAATCGGTATATATAATTACTTACCACAATCTGCCATGCCAGATTTTCTAAGCATTAGTCTAATTAACTTAAGCTTGATAATTATGTTGCAGATATCATAACAGTATGCACAGAACTTGCAGATTATGCTGTTGGCTTAGCTGTTTCTGATAACATTTTTCTTATTCTTACTTTTCCCTTTTTCCTTTCGCTTTTTCCCTTTCTGTACAGGGTGGGAGCACCCGAAGAAAGAGACACTGCTGTTTTGTTTAAGTGACTGGAAGTTTCTCTAAAAGCAAAAGCCGTCTGTTTCTAATAACAAGTCATCAAGTAAGTCAACACAAATGAGAACAGATCCAAAATGCAAGGATTTCCTCTTTTTATAAGAATACAAGATAAATACATCACTGAGGAAACGAACTTGAGCTTCCGATAGTAGAAACTGTGGAGGATTCAAGCACAAGCCTACAGCACTCACTGGCCAATTATGAAAGTACTCAGACTTTCCACAGGTCTCCAGCCTGAGCTATTCTAATTATACGCCTGTTGGCGTCAGCATGTCGCCAGGGAGGCAATAAATAAGTCATAACATGCATGGGACCTGGCACACATACCTTTCAGCACAGAAAGATCATCCCTCACAAAGTGATGGAGGCCATCTGGGCAAATGAAATATGCAAGCTTGAGACCCCAAGTAAGAGTAAATAGATGCAGAGGACACATGTCACAGTAATAAATAGAGGAAAGCAAAAGAAATCTGTAACAGGCTACAGATTTTGTTTGGCTTTCTGAGGTAAAACAACGTTTCTTTTTACTTCTGTCCAACTCACTTTGGTAGTCTGCTTTTACAATGGAGAATGTACCCTGTATTGTTTGGTTTGCCTTTCTCCTGGATGAGGGCAGGGATATCTTGTCCAACCACACCGAATGGCCTCTGCCCAGTGAGATATGGGGCAGAGCCAGGAAGACCAGACCTCCTTCTCCCTGCTCCCAAGGACCATGGATCCGTCTTGCTGACTGTAGTCCAACAAGCCATGTTCAAGTCCCAAAGACACCCAGACCACAATTTGGGTATCTGGGTTGCAAACCCACTGATGTTACATCCATGCCAAGAGCCCATTTGTTTGAGTTTTAGGTGCAGTGCTACATAAGTGTTGTCAAGTCCACTCAGAGAACCACACCAAAAACCACTTTGCATTTACTCTAGTTATTGGTGAGGATTTAATCAGCTATGAAACTCTGAAAGACTGCTCAACTGCTCCTATTTTTAACACAGACTTTGTGGATAAGGAGACAAGGACAGGAACAGGCAGTTCCTCTTGCTGAAGTTTCCCTCATTCAAGCCCTTATTTTCATACGACTGAAGGGCTGTCACCCTTGACAGAAAAGATTAGCAGCAGTCAAGGAAGTAATCAGGGTGGCCAGTACATAAATAAGCATAACATAAATCTGAATATTAATAACCAGCATTTGATTCAATCAGACTAGAAGTGTTAGACCACTGTAGCAGCAATTCCTTATAGGAAACTATTTAACACTGCAATTATCTTTAATGAATTAACCTCAAAGTATGGCTGAGGTGCAACATCCTAAGAATCCCTGTGCTCATCTACAGTCCACTTGCAACTAATTTCACTTCACAAGCCTACCTCAATTAACATTTTTCTGTATTTCACACATGAGTAACTACAGTACTGAAATATGCACTCCTTTCCCAAATTTAATAGCTGAGATACCTTAATTTTTTTTATTCTACAAATGAAGGAAAAAAATTTTCTGCTACTATCTCAAACCAATTAAAATTTTTTATATTGGCTTTGCATCTCTTCGATATATGTATGAACCAAAAAAGGTTCTACGTTTTTCACATAATAATTACTTGGAAATGATCTGCTATGAGGCACTCCAAAGACAAAGGAGTTTACAATTAGCAAATTTAAAATTTTGCTTTACATTTCCTGTCACTAGAGTTTTTAAAGAATGAGGTTTTTTTGGTTGAACGTCTTATATTAGGAAAGAAAACCTCAGTCAGTGTAACTCTAAACTATCTGAATTAAAAAAAAAAAACAAAACAAAAAACCAAAAAAACCAACAATGAACCAAACTTGGAAAAAGTACAAGTTTATTGATAGGCCTGAAAGGAAAGGAGAACACATTGCCTTACTCACCACTATGTAACTACAGTACACAAATAGCAACTGTAAAATAAAGAACACTTTTGTATAATACACCTCGTGCATTTTGTAGCATGGGTAGAATGACAGATATCTAACCGCATGATCTCAATGAGTTATCAAATGCCTCTAAGATACGTTGAGACTGATCAACAGCTTCCTTATCCCCATAGCAGGGCAACAGCTGGACCTTATTACTCTTTCCTTTTGCTTTCCTTGGTTTTTCTTTATCATGGAGTGTAGCAATAGGACAAGGGGTAATGGTTTTAAACTGAAAGACGGGAGGCAAGGGGTAGATATAGAATGATAGAATGATAGAATGGTTTAGGTTGGAAAGGACCTTGAAGATCATCGAGTTCCAACCCCTCTGCCATGGGCAGGGACACCTCCCACTAGATCAGGTTGCCCAAGGCCACGTCCAGCCTGGCCTTGAACACCTCCAGGGATGGGGCCTCAACAACCTAGATATTCCGAAGAAATTCTTTACTCTGAGGATGGTGAGACACTGGAACAGGTTGTCCGGGAAAGTTGGGGATGCTCCATCCCGAGAAGCATTCAAGGCCAGGTGGATGAGGTTTGAGCAACCTTGTCTAGTGGAAGGTGTCCCTGCCCGTGGCAGGGGGGTTAGAACTAAATGATCTTCACGGTCACTTCCAACTCTAACCCTTCTGTGATTCTCTCTGAATTGATAAAAATACATAATGTCATTTAAATGCAAGTTGTGCTCAGTTTTGGGCCCCTCAATACAAGAAAGACATCGAGGTGCTGGAGCACATCCTGAGAAGGGCAACAAAGCTGGTGAGGGGTCTGGAGCACGAGTCTTATGAAGAGCAGCTAAGGGAACAGGGTGGTTTAGTCTGGAGAAAAGGAGGCTGAGTGGAGACCTTATCACTCTCTACAACTACCTGAAAGGAGGTTGTAGAGAGGTGGGGGTTGGTCCCTTCTCCCAAGTGATAGGACAAGAGGAAATGGCCTCAAATTATACCAGGGGAGGTTTAGGATGGATATTAGGAAAAATTTCTTCACAGAAAGGGCAGTCAAGCATTGGAACAGGCTGCCCAGGGAAGTGGTTGAAGCACCATCCCTGGAGGAATTCAAAAGATGGGTAGACATGGTCCTTAGGGACATGGTTTAGTGGTGGATTGGCAGTGCTAGGTTAATGGTTGGACTCGGTGATCTGAAAGGTCCTTTCCAACCTAGATGATTCTATGATTAACATTATTCTTGCATTAATGGGGAAACATGGTGAGGAAGCTCTTGCTTTGCACCGTAATTGTGGTAAAAGGAGCAGCATTCTTGAACAGACTATAAGTCTGACGTTATTTTCCTTTCCACTGCATGTTTGCAGCATTATTTTAGCATTAAGAAAAATGAACACATACGTAGATAACAGCATCCACACAGCAATATGGCATAGCTGTTTTTCTTCTTAAAAGCATCCAATTTAATTTTATCATCAAATACCAGACTGTACAGATTCCTACGTTCTATTACTGATTTAACCTCAGTTTAAAGCTAAGCATTTTTTGCAGTACATATCATTTAGAGCTTACTGCGGAAGAGAACACTACCAGTAGAAAGACATGTGGGGATACAGTACGAGTACTTCTTGTATCAAGACTGTTGGATTTTCTTCTCCATCTGAAGCACCCATGTGACACCACAGAGCTTCACTGTCATTTCTTCTCTGAGCTACTCAGTAATGTTATAATGAAGTTACACAGATAGGGACACAGACATAATATAACTTGCCCGTATAGCTACATAAATAGAGTTTATTTTGTATATTAATTTTTATAACAAATAGGGATATGCATGGCCTATTTGGTTACATGAGCAAATCCGTGCCCTGAAAGATAATGTTCTCATTAAGCCAAGCTGCAAGCCCAAATCTTATCTAAAGCGCTGTTTACTTTGCTGGCAGAACGGCCAACACACTACAGAGCATAAACCTTTCACTGCTGCCACTCAAACTGAGGGCACCCCATAGCAAATTCTGAAAGCTTAAAAAAATTAAATACACTAGTAAGATGAGAACATACATTAATAATAAATAAATGCTTAATTTAGCTAACATTATAAACTAACATTTCTAGATGGAATAAGTTTTTTCTTATCACACCATTTCTCTCTAGTATTTTATCTACTCTCAGAGAATATTGAATATTGTAACATTTCACCCTTACCCGAATTTTTACCAGCCCTTGGTTCTTATAGTGTACTACATTTTGGAAAATCTAAATAGTAGTTAAAAATAAACTCTTTGCTATCATCCTATTTCCACTACTTCCATTTATAACCAATACCACACTGCATTTATGCACGGATCTGTTCTTATTTCAAAACCTGTTTCAGGTCCGATTTTACTCATTCTCTTCGTCAAATGTCACTTGGCTCCTGGAATGGCTTTGGTCCACTCAGCCAACTCAGGGAGAAACCCTTTACGTCAAGCGGGCACTTTTATCCCTGGGCAAACATCCAGTGCCACACCTTTGCATGGTGCCCCACCTGAGCTCATGCACCCTTCAGACCTCTTTCTACACCTTCTCATGACTTGGGAGCCAAGCTGGGGACAACCTACTTCCATGAAAGCACTGGTAGGACTCTATCAGCTGCCTTACGGCCAGACTGAGCCCACAGGGTGGCAGTTCACGGCCTCCTATCACAGCTTACTGGCACTGCTATATGAACCAATACCTTTTTTTTTTTCTCCTTTCTTTTTCTGTTTTGTTTGTTTGTATGTTTTAAAGTTTGCTTGAGATGACAGTGCCAAGGATCTGGAGACATTTCAGGCCTTGAGAACATTAGGAAAGCTTTAAATACTGTGTTATGGAATATTTCTGTGACATGGATCAAGTTGAGAGTTTCCATCCTTATCTCTGGGGTTTTGGGGCATCAGTAAAAATTTGGATAAATACATTAGCGTGAAAAAATTTTGTCCCAGTTCACAACTAGAGACCCTCCTGAAAATTAACATTGTGAAGCATTTCGTGTTCATTCATTAATAACGGGAGAGGGAAAGGCTAAGAACAACCTCAAGAAAGCAAAATAGTTTGTACCAGCTTGCTGCACTAAGCCGTTGC
>NW_009650170.1:469999-471658 GCF_000708025.1 Charadrius vociferus | reverse complement strand
AGCTCTTATCTCCAGCTCATCTAATAAGATTCTAGGAAGGAAGGACATTTTCTCTAGCTAACAATTTTGTCAGTAAATCAGAAGCTGATTCATGTCCCCATTCAGCAGGGTATTTAAGTTCTCTCTTAATACTGAGCATATGCTTAAGATCTGTTTGAACTCACTTAAGCTGATCACTTGCTTAAACGCTAAAATGAGGTTGCACTGAATACCAGTAGGCACATATATAATTAAAAAAACCTTCTGAGCCTAACAAGCATAGCTGGCTGTGTGTTACTCATTGTCCACATTGGAGTGTAAGGACTTCTGCTTTAATTAAAGTGATTGAGTGAAGACATCTGAATGCTTACATACTATGGCAGTGAGCGCAGTACAGAATGAGAAATTAAGTCATAGTGTGAGTCAGAGAACTGCATGCAGAGCTGGAATAAAACTAGAGAAAGATTATGACAAATTAGTTTAAATTCTTCCTGAAAATGTTATCTGCTAGTTCAAAAAAATAAAATAAAATAAAAAAAAACATCAAACATTCTGACAAATTTTAGGAAAACATTTCCTTCATCCTTAGACTCCCTTCTCTTGCATCTTCAGAAGCTTCTCCTGTTATCAGACTTTTCCACTGTCATGTTGCAACTCTGGCTAAGGAACACAATATTATTTCTAGTATTCTTATGCCTCAATATAGAAAATATGCATGGCACTTAAGGGGTAAAAGGAGATCCAGCAGGGGAGGACCACATCTTACAGTGTTTACTCATAAGCATTGTTCTTATTCACTAGCATGTCCCTTGACCCACTGTGATAATTGAGGTCTGTAGGTCTTCCATAATTGTGAGCTCAGCCCAGGAAAATGTGAGGTTTCACACAATATTCTGGAAACCTGTAACAGTCGTTGATAAAAACAGAACAGAAAGGGAAGGGCCTGCATTCATCCAAACAAGACAGCTTTGTATGTAAACTCAGAATTGTGATTAACACAGAATAAATTAGGGGTAGATCATAATTGGCACATCCACAACTACACTGACTTTGTGAAAAAATAAGGTGAATAATACCTACTCTAATATTTCCACCTCACTTTAGAGCTTCAAAAAGAGGCAGTGTGAGAACAAAAGGGGTCAAACACATTCCAGTGAAAGTGGGGAGAGTGCTCCTTTTTGCTCCAGATACTCATTCACAACTATACTGAGGCCAACATGCTTGTCAGGACTCTCCTCTGCTGCTATTGAAGGAGCTACATCACCAGCCTGGCCATCCTTCCCCACCCTTGCGTGTTTTTCTAGTCTCCATTATGTTCTTCTCTTTCTCTCACTTTCAACTTAATCCAACGCCCAACCAGCTGCTGTGCAGCACTTAACACGACTGAAGGAGACACCTAACCCAACAATGGTGAGAGGAAGAGGGGTCTGGTATTTTCAATGCAGGAAGCATCAATTGAGAAGAACCAATTCACAATCAAGTCATGGTGTCCACAGCACCATTTCTTCTAACACGATGTGTCAAAAGCATATTCAAATTAAAACCCATACACCATTTAACGCTGATGTCAGAAATGACATGTGGAGCTAATTAGATGCATTTGTCTGTGAGAAGAGGTGTATCGCATCCATTCCTATCTGCCACTATAAAGCTGCCATGCAAACTGAGATGAAAAATTCC
>NW_009650170.1:468548-469963 GCF_000708025.1 Charadrius vociferus | reverse complement strand
GCTGTTTCCACATGCCTACAAAGAAAGTATCCAACATCCATAGGTCTTTTCTTTAAGGACACATTTTTAGTACAGATTGGGTGAAAAAAAAAATAAAATTGACCCATTTGCATATTTCCCCCAGCAACCACTTGTGCATTAGATCAGCCCTTGGCTGCCTCGGCAAAGAGTGAAATCATAACGGGGCTCGTTGCGGAGCTGCAGATAAAGCAAACAAAGCCTGTCCTGCCAGGCAGCTGCCGCTGTTCACATTTGAGCCGCTGGTAACAGGAGACCAGGACACATCTTGCTGTTGGTTATTCTGCATTATCCAGGATAAGCCCTGGAGCCAGCATGGTAACTCTGGATTTGCAGAGCTGTAATGGGGCTTTGATCTAATGTCACAACAGGCGCAGGCAGCAAGTCAGGCCCCATCAGCAGCAGAATTCAACCCAGCCGGGGTCTGCTAAAGTCAGTGGAAAAACACCCATTGGCTTCAGTGGAAGAGAGTTCAGCATCTTAGTGCCAGCAGGGAAAAAAGCTCAAAAGGTCATACAGAGAAAATATAAAGGGGAAATTGTTCCAAGGCACAAGGAGCTGTTTCAAATTTTTGTTCAGGCTGGCCTATCAGTTTGATTTTCAGCAGAGCAATGCATCTTACCGTGCAGTCTCCCCTAACTAATTAGGCAGAAGCACGATCAGTTTTAAAGAAAATCACGGGTTTGTCTGCAGACAACTCAATATTTCATTGCATCAGGCCCTGTTCTCTCATACTATTTTTTTATTGATCAGAATACCTCAGGCTATTAAGTTTATTAATTAAATGATAATTTTTTTTCCTGGTGAGTATACAAGGAGATAAATGTCTTACAAATAAACTCAGAGCTTGCAGGCTGAGTCATGTGGTGATTTAGAAGTCATTTATCTTTTTCTCTCCCCCTCAGCAAAAAGTAATCATTGCCACAATGCTCTGCAAGTCTAATGTGCCTGCAAAATGTGCAACATAAAGAGATATTTTTCATTTCCAGCACAATTATACCAAGCTTTTATGTTATACTGATTTGTAATTGCAATGCTAACAAGAAGATATGGATAGCTGCTAATCCATTTAAGCACAAACTGACACCCTTCTGAAGTAGGGAGTGGTCTGACCCCATCGGCTGAAGCCAACCTTTGTAGAGGCTGAATTTAGATTCAAATGTCTGTATTCTTCAAAGACATACAAGTTTGCATATGCCTGAATTCTCCAGCACTTCATCGCTGTTCTGAGCCAGGCCTGGGTTGGCAGATGATGCTTTAAAGCTGAGAGACAGCAGCTCTTTGAGGAGCTTACCCCCAGTGTTTTTTCCTGGGCTGAGCCACTGGAGAGCACTCCGATGGGGAACCAGTGCCTTTTACCTCACCACTCACCCTGGAGCAAGCAGAGAAGCAGGTCA
>NW_009650170.1:431741-468454 GCF_000708025.1 Charadrius vociferus | reverse complement strand
GTAGGGAAAATAAAACAGTTCTTTGATCAAAGCCCCAATCAAACTGTGGGTGCCAACTGACACCAGGCAGAAGGGCCAAGTAACAGCAGAAACTCAAAAAGAAAGTGTCCAGGTGGACCAAAATAAAGAAAAGGGGCATAAGTCCACCCTGGAACAGAGAGGAGGGTTGCCAGGAGCACATGAGGACATGCTCAGATACAGCAACGGATGTAGTTCAACAACATGGACAGTTCAATCTGAACAAAGCCTCTAGACTGCAAAGAGGCTGTGTGAAGCTCCCACTTACATGTAGTTTTAATACACAGTGACATAGTTACTGCTTTAAGTGTTTGTAACACTGAATGCACAGTGAAGCTGAACCAATTCCAGAGTCCCTTATTTTCTTCTTGCTTCATCAACAGTACTTTGATTTAAATAGACCATCATCAGGACAAGCACATAGTGTGCAGGGCAACAGCTGAAAGCCTGGGCAATCAGGAGAAGAACGTTGGAAGAGGGGAAAATAGTACGAACTGAGAGCAGCCTAAGTAATTAATCTGAAACTGGACTTGTGTTCTGCAACAAGACAAACCAGCAGCAGTTGACATCATCTATGTGTAACTCTTCATTAACTCCAGCAGCCCACAGAGTTTTCAGACCACAGGGAGATAGAAGAGCTGGAGGGGTGACATGAGTTCCTTCTGTGCTGAAGCCCTCAAAGGTGTGCTTTGCTATTCTCAGTGAAAGTAGGTGAGAATGCAAATAATGGACACTGATTTTTGTGCTCTGTCCTAAAAATTGCAGCTTTTTGTTTCTTCAAGAAAATTATGTTACAATATTCTTAGAAAGCGAGGTGTATTGTACAGCACAGAAAGGGACACAGCAGCACATGGGAAAAGAACAGTGACCTCTTGTGTGAAAACCAGACTCCAGTCTGGATGTCTTTTCCGAGGCTGAACTAGTTTGGTCTAAGATAGGCTGATTTGCAATGTCTTATTCAAAAAAAGAGTCACATTCTCCTATGTTTGCACCATTGCTCTACTGGTTTGGAACTGGAAGAGGGGCTTAGCAGAAAGAATCATAAGAGGCAATGACAGCAAAGGCAGCATTTGCAGGAACATATTTTAAAATAAATGATGGCACAGGAATGTAGGCTAAGGCCTCTAATTTTTCATCCCCCTTTCTGCAAGTAAGCAGCTGCCACAGTACCAGCTTACAGGTGCTTAAGGGACATCTGCAACTCCTTGGGGGGACTGTTGGTGTTGTTCCAATAACATGTTTGACAGTAAGCTCAAGAGACCTTCCTGACATCTTCCAGCTAGAAAACAGGGCATGGTGTTAGTATGCACATGTAAATCCACACAAGTCCTTTAGCCTTAAGCACAGATACCACGTGCTCCGCAAACCCACAGCCATCACCACAGCCTCTGCCGGCAACACGCAGGTCAGACAGCTCTGTGCCCTCTAAACCAGGCTGCTTCCATTGAAACAGCTCAGGGCTATTGCTGCAATATCCCATCCTGCTCTTCAGAGCTGTTTACTTACTGTTCCAAGTCAACATCTGATACAGATTAAAAGAGCCATAAAGTGTTTAAAGAAATCAAGACCATGAATGTCCTGTGACAGCTATGCTAAGAAACAGCCATGCTGCACTGAGTGCTAGTTTGTCAACCTTTGCTACTTAAGCAATTCACAGCCAATTTAATTAAAAATATAACAGATCTGAAAGCTGCTAAAATGCTGGCAATGACTATCAGTCATTTGATAATGGTATGAAAGAGTCATTAGAAGTGAACTGTAAGCAAACTTTTTCAAGATTGAATAACAGGGGCATTACAGTTCCAGCCATTAATGTCATGGTTTTTGAAAAAATTACCTGTCCATCTCGACCTAAAAACTAAGCATTTTTATCTCACAAACACATTTACAATCAAAATATGTTTATAAAAGGTACCGTAAATTTCACAGTTATGAGCTGCACATTTTGCATTCTGAATACTAAAACAGCCTCTGCTGACTCACTTCATCATTTGGTTGATTTAATACAAAACTTTTTTCCTCCCCTTTTCCGCTTGTTGCTAAGATGAATAGTCTGTATTCATTAGTAATCAAATACAATAGCAAATGTAATATTGTTGCACAGATGAACTCTTTTTATTACTAACACCCTCATGTTTAAATTATTTCCTTTAAATAGTTGCCTCTTGTTATTCTGGTTCAGCTCATGAAGGAAGTTCTGACAGCTCCAGCTTGGACAAAGAATGTCAAATTAAATAAGTGAAAAAGCCCAGAATCAACAGCTACTGGTTTCACCGTTATAATAGCCATGTTTAGCCATAGCCACAAGCCTTTGGGATTGCCATTGGGGGATAGAGATGGGAGAGAATCCTACTGCTGGTCCTGAGCAGGAACCATGCTCAACTGCTTTTGCCAGCCGAACACTTAAATACTGATTGCCTCAGTATTTGAGGCATGGATTGGTCTCAGAAAGCCTGCACAGCCCTGCAGGTCTCCCTGCTAGCAAAAGCTACCTACTAGATCAGAGTCAAGCATTCACAAGTCATGCAATCCTGCAGGTGTTGGAAGACTTCTGAGCTTTCATAAGTTTGAAAAGGTGGAGACTTTCAGTCCCAGGAACATACAACTGGGAGGTCAGAACAGTGTTATTTGACTGATCAGAATTCTGCAAATCACATTTTGAATTTAATTCTGACTTGAACAAAGCCACAAGTATTTGTTTTGTGAGATGCATTTCTCAAATCTGTCTCCTAACTTGAGGATTTAGGATTACCCGCAAAGAGATGTGAGCAGCTTTGGTTCAGAGCAGCTCAGGTGGTGTGCATGCAGCAAACTGCCAGCACACAACTGCAGATGGAGAAGGAAGCCTGCACTCCTGTGAGCCAGGACAGCCAGATGGAAAGCTCTCCTGATGAGACCTCAAATTTTCAAAATTGTGAGAAACATGAACTGAAGGAAACAAAAAAGAAAGCAGTGGCTTCCTTTGATCACATAGCTTCAAGAACATAGATCTTTAACAATAGTGTATTACATACAAAGTGCATATATACACACACAAATATATATTTATATGAAAAACGAGTTAATAAACCTTGTGCTGGAGATTAACCCCTATTTATAAAGGTCCTAAGCTCTGTTTTGCAATTCATTTTATACATCTTATCACAGATTTTTTTTTCTGTTTAAAACTAGCCCAAATTACTTCCTTTATTGAAGTGTTGCAAAGTTAGAATATTTATATGTATAGCAGCAGATGCTGCTGTATCTCTGTACAATATAATACAACTTTATATCATATACTGCTTTTCATACCAACTGTATTCCCGAACACTGAACAGAATTAAATACAACGAAGCAGTGGATGCAGGCAGTACACAGTATAAATTACAGAAACCAGTGGTGTAAAGACACTGTATGATGAATAAATTAAAGCACTGAGCCATAAGGCCAATAAAAGAGTGAGAAAAAAAATTAAGAGGCATATGCAGATGAGAAAATCTACTTAAAAAAAAGACAAAAGTTGAAGAGATGGAGAGTTGATGAGGCAGAAAGATACACGGAGGCTTTTCCAGATGGTAGAAACAACAGCAAAGGTTCCTATACTAGGGTGGCAAGACTACGTACAAAGCAGCATGGAGTGGTTGCAGAGTCTGCAAAAAGGCAGCAAGCAAAAAAAGGGGCTGCATGCATTGCTGAGATGAGTCACCGTTTCTGGAAATAAGGAGGGACCCTGAAAAGACTGAAGAACTTGTTCTGAGTGTGGTCATGTCGCTTAAAGTACATACAAAGGCACCTGAGACTATGGCTGTGAAAGAGTCCTTTAGTTTTGGTGCCTGAGGGCTCTTTATTGCCCTATTCGGGTGATTTGCAGATGCAAGGGGCAGAAGGGAACACACTACCATGCAGTCTGATAATCACCAATTTAACAATTGGGACAGACAGACACCTACACGAACCCACACAATGAATACACATGTGCACAAAGAATTACTTATCTACATCACAAACATCACATCAAAAGCATTTGCGCAAATGCATGGTTGACCTGGCATTCCCATAGTACATAGTAGATTTATTCTACTACATATATGTTATATTATCCTCATGGGCTCCACATATTTTATGCGTAGCGTATAGAAGTCAATCCCTAAAAATACTCTGCTACCTGAGTAATTTTTAGCATAGACTGAGATGATGCACTAGTATTGCCATATTGTTTAATATTTTGAAAAGGCAAATATGACTGTGTTACGCTACACTATTTTTAAAAATATTAATAAACAAACATTAAACAATCTCAAATTTAGCTCATGGGCCTGAAGCTATGATACACAAGTGGCAAACTGGCATAGATGTGTTGGCCAGAATTTACTCGGCTCTGAACTAAGTGGCAAAAGTGATGATCGTGCTACTTGAAATCCCCAAGCATACATATTTGTGGATCCATTTCACTCTGAAGTTGTCAGTGTGAGAACAGTGCTGAAAATAAACATCCCTCTGTCGACCTCCACTAACAAGCCTGCACAACCTTTAGGCTTTCAGACTAGCAAGGTCTAGTGCTGACACAGCTTCCACGGTGACATTTTCAAGTCGAGAATGATAGTAGTGACTCATTTAAACCTTCTTCATCTCCTTTCCATATCCAGCTTTATTTCCTTCCTCATCATCTGTAGTCTCTGCCAGCCCACTCCCAAGATGATCCTGGTACATCAAAAAAGGATTTGGCTACAATGCTTGCACATGTGGTCTTGCACACCTCAGAAGACTCAAATATATAAATGCTGTGCTTCACATTCATCAGACAGATCCAATAAAGCTGTAAATGAAAAGAAATTGAAGGGACTATGTGCCTAGGAATAAAGCTAAATTAAGTAGCAAGTGTTTATAAGATCAAGACCTAAACCACTAGCTCCTACAACATGGAAATAGTCACTCTGGCACATCTGGGCATTCAGTGACCAGAAATTAGCTCAATTCTTACGCAGAAACCCAGAAAATAATCTACAGGCAATTGAAAAGCCCTCAAGAGGGCACACAGAAAAAGCCCAAGTCACTTACTGATTTAGTGATGGGACTCTGTATGTTGGTTAAACATCCATCTCTCTGGTGTCAGCTATGGAAGGCTGTAAGCTATTCAGCGCACCCAAACAAACCAGCATGCAAAGGATTGGTAGCAGTATAGATTCACTTTCCTGGCTACTCCATTCTAGCTTTTGAACTCAGGCGTTTCATTTTAACCACCGATGTTTTAGACATCTTGGCATTATCACCTATGGGTAGCCAACTCAGATAAGCAAGTAAATAACTCACACATTTTTGGTCAGATACTTACTTTATGCTCAGTTTTGAGGATGACGGGTCATTACAAAGAGCTTGAATTACACAAATGCTGTATGATGTGCTACTGGGTCATATTCATATCAACATGACAGTCCAGAATATGAAATACAATATGAATGGATGCACTAAAAATACCCAACAAATGAAACCTAAATAATCCATCTTCAGGTTGAAGACAGGACAGTGCTGGTTTATACAAAATAGCCCTTGGAAAAAAGTTGCATTATTCATCTATAAACTAATTTGGCATTTAAATAAACTTCAGTTAACTATTAACATTCATATCATTAATTTGGTTTGCTTTTACTTTTCAAAAAAAAATTCTCACTAGTGGACCACCGGATTGACTATTGAATGGCACAGTGCTTTAAAGAGCATAAGTGTCATGTGTGTCAAATATAAATACAGAACAACCCCACAACCAGAGGAATTGTATGTTTTCATAATGAATTCAGGATACTGTCAGTCACAATCCTTTGCTTGGAACATCACGCTGAGATGCCAGCTGAGATCCCCAGACTGAGCAGGAAACTTGGGCTGTCAGAGCAGTCCAGAGCTGAACTCTTGGAAAAGGATTAGGTCTTCCTCTGAGACATGGGCAAGAATGCAATGCAGTTCCTTATGAAACTCAGAGTAATCTCTGTCCGAAACTGCAGAAAAAGCGTAATATTTATCAAATCTAGAAGCAAGATACAAACAATCATGGCTAGGTGCATGCATAATTTGGAGAAAAAGAAATCAACCAGAAATAATCCACTGTAGGTAACCTAGCTGCATTTATTCAATCTGATTGAGCAGAAAAGGCATTATTAAAAGAATTAACACATCCCATCCTGAGATCTATTGGTATGGAACAAACTGGTGGGTGAGATCATGTAAGAATTGATTTTTCTGCCTTACTTAAAAAATAAGGTTATGTAGAGACTAAAAATCATTACCTGAGGCGCCCAGAAAGTCTTAAGCAAAACTAAATCATACCTACAATCCACTCAGTGCACACATACATCTGATCAAAGGGTGGTAAATGTTGTAAGGGAGAAATTACTAAATACTTTTTTTATTTTCATTTTTAAAGTATATCACATATTTTGAAGACACTGCGTATAACGTTAATTCATTTACTAACTAGGTCAATAAAAATTGCTGTAGCCAAGAGCTCTATTAAAAGTCCATAATGTTACCTTAATGGAGGAAAACTAATAGAGTTCTTTTGGAAGTTCTCCATAAAATTAATACTGTAGAATTTTAGTGGACATCTTAAATAGTTTAAATAGACATTTTTATTAACAGACCTAATAATAGAATTAAAACAAATTAAAATAATTACTTTCTCTAAGAGGAAGTATTTACATTCCAAATATCCTAATGGAGTTTATTCTTAAAAGAATTTAGAAACAATGTTCATTATTCAACATTGTGAAGTGGGAATTGGCTATCTGGCATCCACACACAGAAGACCTGCCAATTTGCAGCTACTGTAGCACTTACTGGGAGCCTCTCTGTCTGAACCACTTTGCGTGGCAGCCGTCCAGAACCTTGACCTGCAATACAATCCACCTCCTTGTCAAGAGCCCTCCTTGTTGGAAAGCATTAAACTCACCCAGCAACCAAGGAACAAAAAATAAACAAAAAATAAAAATCTGGGTAACCCACAAGGCAGATAACCGTAAGAAAAGTATTGTATCAGAGATCTGCTCATACCATGTTTCCCTGGGCATTTCACCACGGACAATTATGCCCTTGGTTTACCTCCGGTTGTGCCGTGTTCCTTATTTCTGTGGGTAACTGCTTACCGATGGTCTACGCACATTTGCAGCTGAATTAAACCCTTATATTTCAATTGCAGTGACTACTTGTTTATAGGGTTAAAACATCCACCAGGCACTGCAGATGAGCTCAGCCTCAGAGGATTGTCAGGGTTTAAGACACAGACAGCATTCAAAGTGCTGGAAATGGCACATCCCATAAAACCAAGCACAGCACCAGAGGCAAGTTTTTGGCAAACTCTTCCAGCTCACAGGATAGTAAGGGATGGTGCATGAAGTGCTGCGCACCTTGCACAGCTGGAGGAAACCCAGACTCGGAGGCAAACTTGATGGGGGTCACAATCCTTAACTCCTGCTGGTAGGCAGAAAGCAAACTATGCTATAATTACTTTGACCAAAAGCAGCCATGGAGCCTGTGCCTGGAACTAAACCCCGTAGAACCACAGACAAATTTTGCTTTGAGCTCACACAGACATTTCTTAGGGGGTTTATGGAGAAAAGGGAAGCCTTGACCTGACAGAAGGGTACAGAAGCAAGTTCGCCTTCCTATTGAACTCCGTAGGCTTCTGATTCCTAAATGAACAATCTGATGAATTTCTGATGAAAGCAGTGTATATTTAATATCCAATTACTGTACACAGGCAATTGAAATAAAAGCTTTTGGAGTTTTATTGCCCTATGAATATTACCACCGGTCTTAAGTTAGAAGAGTGCATTTTCTTGACATGTCAGAATTGATTATAAAAGGCGTTACCAGCACTGGTTTTGTACTCCGGGGTAATGCATGCACACGCCTTCCACAGCGATCAAAAATTCATGTCACACCCACACCTGCCTTACCCCCATCACTCAGGGGAAAGGGGAAGGTTGCTGCGAGAGCACCCTCTGGGCAAACACAACCTGCCACGAGACCCAGCACAGCTCCCAGCCCGGGCACCTTCATTAAGCGTTTGTACCAAGAAGACGGTTCCTTTGTGCAAGTCACGCCACGCAAACACTGACTTACTGCAATGAGAACAGCAGATTATACAAAAGTTATTTGTCATTGTGTAATCAATAGTGATAACCAGATTTTGCTTCTTGTTATCGAAGTTAGGTTGGAATAGATATTGGCAGAGGTATAATATCACATAATAATTGCTGCCAACACTGGAAGGTTTTTTTTCTGCCCCCCAAAACAGCTTGCCAGGGAGTTAAAGCCCTTCCGCTGAAGCTGGCAGCGTTGTAGCCTTCAGAGAACAGACCAGAGCACTGGAAACTATTTCAGCCATTACCTTACCAGACACATTAAAGGATGGGATCCAAAGGCCATAAAAGCTCCAGGAAACTTTTCGTAGTCTATAATGAGGTTTGTATCAGGCTCCTGGTCCCAAACGGCCATCCCTAGTTTTGGTATTCATGTTTGCTAAAATTACAAAACGTCCTTTCATTCCAGAGAATCTTATCAGAAAATTGATCTCTTATATATAAAGTCTTCAGCCAAGGTAAAGTCCTTTCAGGAGTTTTATGGTTTCCTATCATTCTTTTCAAAACCCTCTGAAAACTGGAAAATATGCTGATACTGTTTCTATGTTGAAAAGAATGGTTAAATAAAAGAAAAATATAGTTCTCAAGTGTTTGCAAATATCCAGCCTTTTCTAGTTTCTTTGGCAAAAATGGCAAAGTTTAATAGCAAACAGGTAAAATAATAATTCAGAATGACACAATTATTTACAGAGGTACCTATCTGAACATTATCTCACTCAGTTTCTTATAAATAAGACCTACAACTGTGCTCTCTCTATGTATTTAAATTAAATTATCTAATGCAAATGTTATATATGAACAGCACAGCAAGACGCTGTATTGTAACAACACACCTTATTCCATGCAAAAGCAGATTGCCAGTTCTGGGATTGTAAATGTGTCAGACAATAATTTTATTGCTTTGCAGGTAGGAGAACACCCAGTGTTCTTGTTCCCAAATGGTGATTGAGTGATAGTTTTTAATATTGTCTAATGATCACAAACATGTGGGGTCTTGTGTTAACATCTGGTTTATGGATAAAGTCACACACAGAAACTACTCACAAAACAAATAACCTCCTGCCCTCCAAAAGCTAGAATTAATAGAACAAGCACACACTCTTTTATTACTGAAGAAAAAACCCAGGGCATGCTGCAAATATTTCTAGGTATGTTTTATGTAGCGTAACTAACTGAACAGATCACTTCGTTCAAAAAGTTCTTAGAAGTCACAAGGTCCAAAGAGGGGAAAACAGTTTGTCAGGAACATTGGAGGAAGCAAACAACCACAAAACTAAATCCTGCAATTCTGAGTATGGCACAACTTTCACTGTAGACAAGGAGAGCTTTGCCCAAGGACAGCCTTCACCAGTAATATGCGATGTCCAGGTAAGCTCAAGAACTCCTGAAGGTAAAAATAAAAACACTGTGTTGGTTATTCCATCCTTATGGCTCATCTTTCGGCAATGAGCATCACATCACAAATAAAGCCTCAAGGACTATTAGAAATCTCCTTACTTGGTCAGAGCTACATTTTACTTACAGGTCTCCTTTTACAAGACTGTGTTAAACAGGCTCTACTGTGGGCTTTCCAGCCTTTTCACTTTTCGTCCAGTATCCCAGAAATTGCACTTCCATACATTTTCCCTTTAGACTATTTTAATTTGTTCTATCCCTATTTTTTCTGTGGGGCTGGACTTTTTCCTAGACACATAGATCTTTCCAGATGTGCGTTCACAGCCCAGAGCCCTGTTACTGGTATGAGTTACACAGCAGTGATTGCCATTAGCAAGGCAGAGCAGCAGCTCTGCTCAGGGCTCAGAGTGCAGGAAAACAAGTCCCACACACATCCGGCACATCCCATTGTGTACCTCGGGCTACCTCGCACCTCTCACTCGGCCGCCCTGGAAGGGATGGGAAATATCTAAGCCCTGGGACTACAGAAACTGCTGCACTGCAGAGATGCAGAGGATGGAGAGGAATTTATTGTAATTGTTTAACAGAGCACCAAGGACACTGTGGCCATTTTGCAACCATTTAGAGGAGAATCATCTCGTGTCCAAGAAGCTTGTGAAATCCAGACGAAGGATGAGACTGCAAATCTACGATGCTATAGCACTGAGGTACAGAAAAGGAAATTCTCCTCTCAGCAGAGGGTGTACACAAGGCCTGTGTACCTGCACCCCGTATGCACCAAAGATCTCAACTCAGCAACACTCTCGCACCTGGGCCACAGGTGCATTACAAAGACTTACCAAAGCAAGCAAGTTTAAGCTCACCAGGTCAGACTTGTCTAAGTGCTGTGGAGAGCTACAGACTCTGTGAGCCTCTCCCAGTCCTCAAAGCGTATCTTTCAGACAAGTTTCAGAAGAACAACGTAATGTGATTAATACTCTGAGTAATATAGAGAACTACCCTCAGCATCACTGAAGCTGTCGCAAGCCTACCTCTTTGCCCGAAACTGTAGGGCACAACTGCTCTTCCAGCCCAGCAGCAAATAGCCCTTACTGTGTACTGCTTTCCATGGGGAGCAGATTTCTCAAAATGCCATAGCTGGCTGATATTTGGATGAGACTCAGCTTCTCTGTCCTCTAGACCCTAACATATGCATATATTCCCTTTCACACTCTCACCCCGGCAATTAATTGAAGTGGCATATATTTTAACAAACTGGTTAATTGAACAGAGCTAAGTTGCAAAATTTAAGAAACTTGCCACATTTATATACATAGTAATGAGATCAATTACTTTCAGCTCATGTAGACGTATTGAGAACTAATGAGGTACTTAAAACGTGCATGGAGAAAGTCTACTTTCTATTTCCATGCTGTAACTTAGAGCTTGTTAAGGATTTAGCTCTTTATCAGTTTGAGCTATGGCACTTACATTGATAGAAGGCCTGTTAGCTGTGGCTCCCGACTGCATTAAAAAGTCTTTTAATGCAGTTTTGTAGTGGCATACATCTCATTATAGTGCAAAAATGGGCAAACATTGAAGACCACATTGTTGGAAAATACTTTGTCTGAGAACACAGCAAGCAGAAAGCTTGTCCTTTGAAGGATAACATCCACCTCACTCATAATTTAGATAAGTAATCTGGAGACCCTTATAATAAGAAAACCTTTATAATTTTTTAAAGCTATTAAAAAAGGCCTGCAAAGGTAAAGTGCCAAATTCTAGAACTGTTATCTTTATGGGTCACTTTTAACAACAAAACTCTCTTTCTCCCAATACAAAACACAGTGGTAATTTATTTTTTCAAAGAAATTGCGCTGAGAGAACATCTACAACACGCTACACTTCATACACTGAGCTCTAGGTTATTACCTGGGAAGCCAATTTTCAGGCAGCGATTTCAACATCTGAGCACAGCCTTGGATACAGCTCCAGGCGCATCCCAAATTTCTCATTAAGTTAGACATGCAATGAAAATGTTGAAAGTTGTTTAAGAGTGAGGAAAAAGGGGATACAGATATTGTACAGGGACAAGAAAGAACAGAAAGAAGTGGAGAAACCTTTGACTCCAGCATGGAGGATTACAGGTGAAGTCAGCCCAAGACACCCTCACCATACAGCAGGTCCCTGGGTCCGCTTTCAGTGCGAGCATGGTGGCCAAGCCACAGCAAAGCTTTAAATCTTACTATTAGGTAGATAAGAGCAACTTCTTTTTAACTATAGTTGTGACAATGTTTTCTGCCTGTTGGACCCTCTAGACTTTTTATTTCCCTGGCCCAGATACTATATGGCACCCTTATACACACCATAGCCCTCAGCCGTGAGGCTGTCTTCCAGGTCAGTACAACACCTTTCCCTGAGGGACAGGAACTCCTTATCCATGGACGGAATGCCACCACATAGATATCTCAGCTTGGCTCCCTGGGGCTATTCAGGTTATGAAGGGCATCTCCACCACATGACTGGGAGCTTCTGGTTTCCAAGATGCACAAAATACCCTTTTGCAGCTCTATCAGTCTAAAGCCTCCCTTTTCCTCCTTCAGTTAAAATGACTCAACAACTTAATTTTACTCATACATTTGCTGTTCTCTTTTGACATGTTCATTTACAACAAGACAACATCCACCAGGACAGCACCCCTTCAAATGCCAAATCAATCCTGGATGCAAGGTTCAATGCAGGGGCCACAAGAACCACCTCCACTTGGAGCAGAGACTTTCAGATCTGACCTTCAACTTCTAAGGAAAGGAAAGAAGAAGAAACACTTACCCAGCCATGGCTGAGTGAGACAACCCCCAGGCAGCAGGAGAACAGCAGCAAAAGCTGAGGTTGCTAAAGAAGGATTTAAATAGTTGTGATCCTACTGGGTTCACCTGCCTTTATTGCTCAGCCTGGGTGAAAACATGACCCGATGTAGGGGTCTGTTGTTGGGAAGCAGCAAAGCAGCTTATCCCCTGATTCACTCCAGCTGTGGGTGCATTTCCACCTGTGCCAGAATTGCCCTTGGGTTTCATCAGTCACCTGGAAGAGGAACAGGCTTTGCCCCTAACTATCAGGCTGTATCGCTGTGTGGGATTTTGTGGGTTTAGAGCTGGACATCAGGGCTCCCAGTTTACTGTGAGAACTGGGAGCAGGTACGTGGGTCCACCAGCTCCTCCTCCCTGCAGAGATGACAACCTGCAGAATGGGGGAGAAGGAGACAGCTATGGGCTACACCTGGCTTTGGTTTTCCTTACACTCAGTATGCATATGCACAGAGGCACCATGTTCAGCCTGAATATACTGCTTTCTGTAGCACTGGTCTTACGTTTGCTTGTCATTACAGTGCCTGTAAGTAAATACAGAGAAATAAATAAGAATACTTAGCACTTTAAGCCCATTAAAGCATTGGCAAAGTTTCACATGAGATGGTCTTTAAAGCTTGATGTATGGCAATAAAATGAGTTCAGAAAGAGACAGCTGCATAAAAACAATGTATGCCTTCACATAAAACTGTGAAAAATATTTTGACTGGCACAGATTTTAAGGTAGGCTTATTTATTGGAGCTATGCTTCAGTAATTTACAAAATACAGAATCTGATAAACAGGAGCATCAGATGCTCACGGAGGGGAAGACCAATGTGCACTGATTTCAGCTGATGAGTTTGAAATCACATTAGGCTCATATCAAAGATTTATACCCAATGCTGAGGAATGATCACACTTTAGAGAAACTGACAGCTAACAAAGTAAAATTAAAAATAAGTGGAGAAGCAGGCTGAAAATACTATCTAAAAATATAATATGAAAGGAATATCTAATAACTAAATATTAATTCTTTTTAAAAAATCTAGAAGCATCAAGTTTGAATTAAAACTAATATATATTTTTAAAATTGTGCTTCTGGACTACATATGTCAGAAAAAACCCATCCAATCTGTGTCTTTGATCCAGTTAGCAGTAATAGCAAACACTTTCCCAGAGAGTGATGCAAAAGAAAAACAGATTCATGAGAGCCTCCACTCCTTATTTATAGCTTTATGCAATTTTTATCTCATATCCTTCTTCCTGTCCTTTAATTGAAAAGCAAAATTTATGCCTAAGAGTAACAGTGCAATGAGAGATGGTGCCGGTAGATTGGGTTTGAGTCTCTAAAGTGAACTGAGTCCCATGAATGATGCAGTGTTCTAGTTTTGGTGTTCTCTTTGCTATCTGGTTAATGATATCGTGAGAGAAAGGCACAGGACCAGCAGCGGTAGGCTTAGCTAGGTCACTCTTACCCTGTTTTAAAGTGGTGATTGTAGCCGACTCAATTCACACAGGCCAAAGAAAAATAGGACATCTTACTTGCTCAAAATTGTAAAATGAAACAGAAACCTCATATTTTTAAACAAATATTAAAACTCTGTGTCTTTAGACAAGACCTTGGCCTTCATAAAATAGATTGCTTTACCTTTTCATATCAGATAAAAAGTTTCAAATAGTCAATGACAATTTGTACTGGTTCTCCATTTATGCCCGGACTACCACTGAGCCTGTCTCACATGAAGAAGCTCCTTTTAGTTGTTCATATAATGAATTCTCATTACAAATCGAAGCCTGTCCAGTCACATTAGATATTAAAGTCCTGTTATGTTCTGATATGTATATATACCTTAATTCAGCTTATATTGCTCGAACCGCACAAATTAATTGCTCTCTTATTAATTTTACAACACCTCATTTCTAAGGGTTTCTCTTGAAAGTACACTGAAAAGGTCAACAACACAATCAAACACTACCCTGTTCAATATGCTTTGAAGATTATAATAGTATCTAATTAGAAGTTTTTTCAATTAATAAGTTTTCCATTCTATGAATTTTTACCCTGCCAAACACGTGTGCATGTACCACCCAACTGCTATTGTTATTTTTAATAACTGTTTCAGCTCACTGAGAGCCAATGAGATGTCACCATTATTTGGTATTTTTCTCAGGCAAAGATCTCCTTCTTCCTGAAAGTTTACTCCCAGTGTCTGCAGCCTGACGAGGACTCTTGGGACAGAAAAAGAATACCAATGAGCTGATATTTAATGTCACAGATATTAGTAGTACTCTATGCCTTTGTGCAATTTTTTTCATTAAAAAATGCTAACGTGAGGAGAAACTACCGAGGTATTGGGTACTTTGTGGTGACTGCTGTACATAGCCACTAAGCAAAGGAGAAACACGAAAGCAATGCATTTCTGAGTCTGCCAGAAGGCACATTTTTCTCATTCAGAAGGGTACAGATAACAGATTAGTATTCCAGGTACTGGTTGATTTTCAGCTCTTCTCTGAAAGCTACACATGCACTTGTACCCCAGAGAGCAATATAAGAGCAAGACTGTCAAGCTTCATCTTTGCTGTAGACTAATTACAAAACCTAGGAGCCTAGTTTGCAAAACTGGGCTTCCTTTGCTGCCTATCCACGCTATTTTATGTATCTTAACAATATGGGGGATATTTTATTATGGTAACAGATATACTCAGTTTCTGGGTCTCTGTGAAGCAGCAAAACAGGACAGTGACAGTATTTGCAGCACCATCAGGAGGAAAAGCTGGCAATGTGCTAAGTTTACCTCAAATTAATTACCTGCTGAAATCACAACAATTAGTTTGTTGATTTGAATTTTACCTAGGATACAAATGTAAAAAGAAGACAAGATTAAAAAAGCTAAAAGCAGTAACAGTGAAATCAAGGTTTGGTTGTCATCTCTTGGGACAGGATGTCTCTCTCTAACACTCCAACACAAACATACATGGCTTTGATTGAAAGCCCATTGCTCTCAGGAAGATTTGATTACTTTCCAAACACAAGAAGGAAGCATCATTCCTCAAAAACCCGTCTTCCATAGTATACCTGGGGCTTTCACATCACCATTCATTTAGGGTAGCAACTCACAACATAGCCTTCCCACAGCAACATCATATCAAACTTAATCTAGAGAATGGCTCATCTGTAAGCCTGTCTGCTGCCTGAGTATGCCCAAAACTGCCCGGAGAGCTAATGACTAGTTTAATGAACAGATTTTAATATTCCTGAACTGCCACCACATCGACCCTTTCACTGGATTTGATTCGCACCTACCCTACAGAGCCATTTGTGTATCTACTTGTACATCCTCAGGCATGTTCTGTGCTGATTTGCTCCCTGTCTTGGATGTAGTATCTCTTTGGAACACAAAGAGCTAATTATAAATATAAATAACAATAAAAAGCCTTTTATCCCTCAAGGCAATTTTTCTTTGAACCTACATACATTTAGCATATATGTAGCTTCCATATCTCAGCTTGAAGTATTACAAATGTATTACTGAGTGTTGGTAAAACTCTTCAGATTTGTTTATATTCCTTACATTCATATCCAACCGAACCAAACCTCCTTCTGTCTTTGTCCCTCAGTAACGTCAATATAACAATCCCTCACCATCAAGGGAAACATGAGTCAGGTCTCTCATGAGAATTGTTTCCTTAAATCCTTCTTTATGTTCCAGAAAATTCGGGAAAAAGTGAAATTTCATTCATTGCTAAGCTACAACCAACTGTGACACAACTTCTAATTGACCTTGACATTTGAGAACTTCACAAGGCAGCAAATTACTAAGAGGACCTATAAGTCAGCCAGGTTAAGAGAAGTCAAATAGTGAATAGCAAGAAGGGCAACACAGCCAACAGTATGTAAATTAGGAATTGTATTTAAGCCAACATATTGCATTATGCATGAAAAGGTGAGTAATAGCAAATAGTTTAAGAAATCTGTCTACAATTAATGAATCCTAAATAGCTTTATTAATGTAGGTCAAATTCCATCTTCTTGTGGGAATTTGACATTTACTAATATGCCCCTGTATGAATTATTCAAAGAAGACATATTTAATATATATACAAAATTGTATTGAGTATGCTCTTCACAAAGGCTGCATTATACTTGTATTACAAAATCTACAGGGGTTACTTAATTTCTAATCCAATAATCACTAATTAAATAATATTTAAATAATACTCTAATATATCTAAATCCAAATGTTATGCAGAAGTCTGCAAAATATTATTTATTTGTAGCCTGTAGCACAATGTCATCACCCATCACAGAGCAGGTATTCAAATTCTGTCTTTTGTTCTTGTAAAATATAAACCTAGTATCAATTCCCACTGCAAAGAAAAACTATGATTAGTAATTAAATTACAGTGCATTAAACTTACTTAACTTAAGTTCACCAGCTGGGAAAATTCTATGCCCCTGGGTTTAACAATAATTCCTAATCTTGCTGTTGCCTGTACCTATTTTTTTAAGTTGTATTATAATTTTCTTTATTGGAATTTCATTAAAAATGGTAACGTCATTACTCCTGTTAATGCTTAAAACCAACACCATAATCCTGAATTTTAATTAGTAATTATAATTAATCATTATTTCATTAATGAAATGTTTAGTTGCTAATTGTCGTTGAGCACCCCAGTCCCTAGGCTTATAAGTATTTCACAACATTTAATTTCTCAGTTTCTGATTAAGTGGAACCATCAACCTTATTCACGTTTAACACTTTCATGTGGTGTAGTACTTTAGGCCTTTTATTTACTATTTACACCTGTTCAAATGGATGGCTTCAAGTCCTGATTAATGTTTCATTAAGGGAGAAACAAATGCCTCAGGTGTGCAGCAGACAACACGAAGATATCTGGGAGGTAAAATTAGTTCATCCAGGGCTCTTTCCACGCACTTTGTTGTAACTGTAGATCTCAATTTTCCACTGTGCCAACATCACACAGGTCTGCGTTCATCCACCTGACATTTGGCAAGACAAGGAATGGCTGTAATTAGCACCTGTGCTCCCTACAGAGGGCGAGTGGGTGCCAGAGGGTCCCATGGTCTTCGTGGGCACGGACAACTGCAACCCCCGCCTACGAGAGTTGGGGTGTTTGGAATTAGGTAGGATGATCTTGGGCCACTCTGGTGAGATGCGAAGACATGTAGACACAGTGAAGAGGATCTGCTTTTGGAAAACCTGGCTCAACCCTAGAATGGCTGCAAGGAGAAATGTGCCAGTGTGACATCTGGGATCTGCATACCATGAATTTTGAAAGATAGAATACAAAGTGCAAAATCTTGCCACATCTAACTTATTGAACTATTCTTATAAAAATGTCTACCAGCTCTCTCTTGCAATTAATTAAAAACAGATGCTGGCTAGCCAATGGCTGGGATAACAAACTGCTTTTTGTTGTTGTCAGGGGGGTGGAGGGTACAAGAACCAAAGAATTCAAATTAAATGGCTTAGTTTATGTGTGTGTGCTGTAAGAGAACTAACCTCTCACTGGCTGCACTGAACTTGGGAAAAACCGCAGGGGAATGAGTTGAACTACAAATCCCTTTAGCGCAGGACCAGCCTCCATCAGTGACTGGTTGTGGGCCCCAAGGAAAGCACAGAAGAACAGGTTGAGCATACATGGACACTTCCCCAAACTCTCCTCCCACTCTGGATTTCCTGAACCAGGCTCCATTTATAAATTACTCATAAAAGTCTAAAAGTTATTAATAGTTATTATACGTATACTACAGACATGAGTATTATGCATTAGACATGGCCCTAAATACAACAAAAGAAAGCTTTAGAGATGATTGCAAGTCACAGTGATAATTGTTTTTTGAAGCTGTGGGGCTTTATAAAAATTGGCTCGCTGATGAACAAATATATCACTGCTAACACTAATATATTAACCTTTAATTTATAAATGGAACTCAGTATGGAGTGTAGCCAATTTGATCTGCAAAGGGGGCTGTGAATCTCACAAGGAATGACTGATACTCTGTGTCACGATTTCCTGAGTTAGGGTTCACAGGTTACTGACAGCCTGTGCAGCCTTTGCTGGAAACCTTATCTGGTCTACAGAGACATAACACCCCTTGGGTGTTTTTAATTTAGTGCTCCTTGATAAGGCTGCATGCTATCCCTAAGAAATTATGAGGACTAACAAAAGGATGCTCGCCCAAAAGGCTGGAAAGCTAGAGTTCTGGGTTTATGCTGGCATGGCTGTTACGCCAAGCCAATATTCACCCCGTAAAAACTTGGAAATTCAAAATAAGAATTAACCTGCGGTTTTGGAAGATCTGATATTTTTGTTTCTGCACAGATCTTCTCATACCAGAAGTAAACCAACAGAAATATGTAGCATTTTTAAACACATGTATTTTTTGGTACAACAATAAAACAGCATTCCTTTAAGTTACGTGACTTGTCTACTTATCTGTTACAATGAAGCACAAAGGACATACTTTCTCCTTTTCAGAACATGATGCTAGATATTTGATGGCTACCAAAGAGAGTGTCAGCAAAAATGCCTAGAAATATGGTGGGATTTACATATAAAGGGCTGGATCTTGAAAGAAGACCCATTGTTGTCAGGGAGGCACCTCCCTCAGTCCGTGCTCGAGTCCATTGGCACAAGTTGGAGTATTTGTCTTAGGGCTGAAGGTTCAGAATACAAATCTTGGCCCCAATGCACGCAGGGACAAGAACTTTATGGAATACGGTAACAGAAACCAGACTTCCTCATGGTTCACCATCTGGATATTATCTAATTATTAATTAGAAGACAGAAGATATGAAGGAAGGTACCTCTCCGTTAGGTGTGGTCTGCCCCTAGGAATATCTGACAACGCATATATCCAAAACAATGATATTTGGAGACAAGGGCATTTAATTGAGATTTATACCATATTTTCTTGGCTGTACAGGAAATAAACATGCAGAAAGCCAAAAGCATTTTTCTGTGTTATGGTGGCTGAAGGATGACAGAAGTAAATTTCTACTTACTGCACCTCTAACAGCAACTGGGATGCTGCGCTGCGTATAATGTTATGTTACTAATGTAGTACTTGATTCAGTGAGAGAAATTCTTAAAAGATCATTTTGAAGCAGATGGGGGATCAATAGTTTCCTGTACAGTCTGTACTCTCTATAGACCAAATAGTATTCATACATCTGAAGTTTAGCAGATGGTGTTTTTGCATTAATTTTCTAAACTACCAACTGTAGGATACTCTGTTTTCAGAAAACCAGTTGCCTTAAGGCTTGAATTTTTAAAAGTATTTCAAATGTTTCATGTGTTGTAAGCACACCTCTTTCTCAGGTTTTCTCTCCCAAAGGTGCCGTTCTGATTTTGGATCTCAAAAAACCGAATTGGCAACAGGCTCAGATGTGCGGGTTCATACTACGTTTATGACAGGAGGGTGGAATATGGCAGCAGCATTTCACCAAAGGGCATTTGCTCCACTCTGGCTGCCCACAGAGCTGTCCCCTCTGCCACCGCACTACTTTGCTGCTTAGAAGGAAACCAAATTGGTAGGTGGAAAGTACAATAAAATCATTCAACATACTCACAAAATGCCAAGGACCATTTGCTTCTTTTTCAAATCAGTCTCCAAAGCCCACTCCACACTTGGAGCACCTGTTTTCATCTATCTGCACTTCTTTTCTGATTTAAATTATTTATGTAAACAAAAGAAAACTTGAGGAATTATGAGAAGGCATAGCACCTCCGAATATTTTAAAGATATTGGATTCTTCTTTTTTGGCTAGCTATCGCAAGCAACACTTCTGAAAATTTAACTATAGGTATATATATCAGGGCAGAAAAAGTTGAATGAAGGTCACTGACTCAGATTTTATTTGAGTTCCTGAAGAACCCCCCAAAACTAAGAAGTCTTTGATCCACACCAAAGGGGGAGAAAAAGAAAACTTCAAAGAAGAATAAAAATCCTCCTACTTTGCACCTGCCTTAACCGCAGTCAGTGTGTATTATTTATCATCCTCACCTCGCTTCTGCATTGCTCTAAGCATGCCGAAGTCATTCAATTTAGCTTTTCAGTTTGGTCAGCCTGCCAGGAAGGAGTAATCTTGCCTTCACCTTCCCTAGCCCTCTTCTGAACGTAAATATAGTGTGACTGCTAATTTGTTGATTTATACAAGGTTTAATCCACTAGAGTCATAAAATATTAAAGGAATCTTTCTTCAGTAAATTTACAGCTAAATAAAATCGTAGCTCTCAAGACTTGCAAGAAACAAGAGTGACATTTTATTTGATTGAAATGCATTTTCTGATTCAGTGAGGTGGACTGACATGGGCAGCTTGCTTATTTAAACCACAGCGTATGCAGTGTGCTTGGGTGGTATCTTCCTGAGAAAGAAAATTTGATTCCTTGTTTCAAAGCATAAGGCAGCTAATGCCTTCACCTCATCTTTTACTGTTACTAAATAATTGTAATGAAAAAGCAGATAGTTTCTGTTATAATTAACATGAAATAATTAAGAGAAACCCCTGCATTAGTGCAAGAGGGAAACTTGGCTGAGTTTGGTTGAAAATACATCCCCAAGTACCCTGGAAAACCTTGAAATAAGATCTCTCCTTCCTCCTCCCAATTAACAACTAATGGAGTTGGTATCCATGTCTACTGCAAAGTGAAGACTATAGTGTAAATGCCCAAAAGACTAAAGGAGATTAAGTTTCCTACAGCACATCTCCAAACGCTATTTCTATCAGTGTATAATTTTGCAACCACCAACAGTCTAGGCAGCACATCACGAAGAAAAAAAAAATTCCCTCTGTATATTTCAGATCGGATGGAGGTCAGACAAGGCATAGGAAAAATAATTTGATTTTAAAACTGTTAATTTCATCCCAAGTGTGATCCTGTCCATTTTTATTTCCATGCTTTATTTTATTTTTCATCAAGGGTCAGGCTATTCCATTTTGCTTTCCTGATTATATTGCAGGGGCCAAAGAGAGCATTTTTAGCTGTGTACACCTAGCATTGGACTTCCATTACACAGGGTTATACACAACCACTGTTTGAAAAGAAAGAAAATAATCATGGGGCTACATTTTTTTGAGCAAGAGAGGACGGGGAAATGGCCTATAGATTTTAACTTCCCGCTAACAAGACTGGACCATAGGACGTCATTTGTGAACTCCAGAAATTACCTTATATAAGTGCTCTGCATATTTTTGGCAATTTCTCTACTGGAAATGTTTGTTTATATGCTTGGTGTGAGTTCTATAAGGCAACAGAATTTCTGGGTAATCAGCATGTTTGAAGATTCAGTCCCTTACTTAAATCCCTAAAAATAAGACTGAAGAATGACTCAAGTACCTGTATTAGTTTTGTCGCAGCAGATTATTCAAGTGTATTGGAAAAATATTAGAGAGTGTGAGCTCAATGAACATTCAAATATGTAGATTCTCAATGGGAAAACTAACAGCTTCCATTTTTAAAGATATTTATTGAAGACTCTACTTTTAAAAAATATTATTTTCAACAAAATATGCCGTTCCCATTAGAATAAAATCTTTTCATAACAAGTATGTTTTAGCTTGAAATCAGAGTTGTTCCTTAGCTAGTTTTGGAGGCCTTTATTGACAAAGTTAAAAATTATTAAAGATTTTAAATCTCCACATGTGTTTTCTAGATATAATCATAGTGTGGCTTTGCTGACTTTCAGCCTACGAGGCAGAACACCCAGTCCTTGAAGAAGACCAATTAACAATCAATCCTACAAATCCTACATTTTCTATGCAATTTTCAGAATCTGGCAGTTTCTGAATCCCCAGACTTTGCAGTATTGCAGAGAATCTATTCAAAATATGTCTGCGGTGCTCAAGATAATCTCTTTGATGTAACAAAACCAAGCCCCAAAACAAAAAAAAAAAAAAAAAGGTCTGCTCTCTCTGAGGTTTTTTAAAAAGGAGATTAAAAAATTACCATCTTTAGCTGCTCTTCTAATAGCAAGCCTGCATCAGAAGGAATAATCTGCCTTGCCTCTTCACCACAGAAAAAAGAATGTTTCCTTAAAGATATAGCTCTGTGGATATAATCTGATTTACAACTGAGATCACTCAAAACTTTACCGTAAGCTTTCAGAACTTGCCGCGGATGAAGATCAAGTGCATTGCCACGCTTCTGCAGGCACTGAAAGCCCTGGCAGTATCCTTGCTCCAACTCAACTTCAGCTGCTCCCAGGAGTCCCCCAGCCGGGAACCCCACAGCCCCGCTGATGACACTCTCATCCGTACTGCTGTGGCACACTGCTATTTCCCAATATGTAACCACTCTCTCATCTCTGCATCAGGATTGGCATTGTCTAATTATCATGATTTTAGCTGGGATAAAGTTGGCTTTCTTACTGGTGGCTGGTATGGTGCTGTGTTTTGTGTTTGGGATGAGAATGGTGTTGCTAACGCCCTAATATTTTTGGTGGCTACTAGGCAGTCAAGGCCTTTTCTGCTCCTCATACCGCTCCGCCAGCAAGTAGGCTGGGAGTGCACAAAAACTGGGAGGAGACACAGCTGGAACAGCTGAACCCAACCAACCAAATGCATATTCCATATCATATGACGTCATACTCACTATATAAAGCCGGAGGAAGAAGAAGGAAGGAGGGGACCTTCAGAGTTACGGCATTTTGTCTTCCCAAGTAACTGTTACATGGGATGGAGCCCTGTTTTCCTGGAGATGGCTGAACA
This sequence comes from Charadrius vociferus, assembly GCF_000708025.1. Classification (NCBI taxonomy): domain Eukaryota; kingdom Metazoa; phylum Chordata; class Aves; order Charadriiformes; family Charadriidae; genus Charadrius; species Charadrius vociferus. The sequence goes on along the minus strand of NW_009650170.1, from coordinate 445,369 downwards.
CCTGCCTGCCGATGGGAAGTAGTGAATTAATTTCTTGTTTCGTTTTGCTTGCGTGCATAGCTTTTGTTTTACCTATTAAACTGTCATTATCTCAATCCATGAGTTTTCTCACTTTTACTCTTCTGATTCTCTCCTCCATCCCACCAGGGGAAAGTGAGCGAGCGGCTGCATGGGGCTTAGCTGCTGGCTGGGGTAAAATCATGACACTAATGAAAATATACCTCATTTCAAGCTCCATAATTTATTTTTTTAAAAAATATTAATTTCATCTCATTACTGACCTATAGAAAATCACATTGTTAAATTAAGATATTTGGGGGTTATAGCAATGTTTACACATAGCATATAAAGCCTGTTGTTTCCTTCCATCTTGAGATTTTTCTGTTCTCTCCCTATACTTTGATGTTTCTGCTCCCATTGCATGCGAAGCATCATGTCAGCAGCATCATTTCTTAAAACTGAGTGTCTCACTGTGTTTTCTTCTGGTTTATCTTTGAAAATCAACATTATTTAGCAGTCAGCCTCCTGCAGATCTGCAAGCAGGCTGCTCCACTGCCCTTCGTACCAGGTTCATTTATCACCATTCACTTCCCTCTCAGATCTTGCCTCTTTCCATAACAAATGTTCCTATAATCTCTTCTTCTTCTTTCCCCTAAACCTGCACAGGAACTTGTCATGGTTTCTGCAAACCTCAGTATGGCATTAGGCATAGCTTTGACTTCAGCCACTGGTTAAACTAGGCCTGCTTGAGCCGAAAGCACTGGACCAGTGCACTTCTGCTCTTGCCTTGATGAGTTGTTGCAGCCTGCTGCAACTCCAAGTAACCTCAATTCCACCCTCACACGATCCCATACTCCTCCCAAATTTAAGTCTTTCACTAGCCCTAAACTCATCTTCATTTAACTTAATGCAGGAAACTCCAGCCATAGGTCTACATACAGGGGATGCTAACTTGTTCTATCAGACACTTAGGGGTCTGCCACATGGCAATGAAATCACCCATACCTATTTCACAAGGCAGTTCTCAGCTGTGGAAGATCCTGAAACTCTCAAAAAATTTCAGGAATTCAGTTGCCAAATGACACATGCTCCAAGCACTAGCTTCTGCTATCAGTGCTTTCATTGTACTTTTCATTCTATTAGTGATTTATTTTTTCTCTCAAAGCTTACTACTACTACCACCAAGCCACAGCTTGGTCTGACACCATTTCCATCACTTTGCCCATCACCTATTTACATACAATATTGCAGCAAAGATGGTTGGAACATCTAGCTTTTGGGGATTCTTGCAATGGGATTTATCTGCCAAGAGACAAATTTGATTTATATGTTGCAGACTTTACACCTTCAACTCTGTTTTGGCATGCCCCTCATACATTCAATATTCATTCCCTTCACTCTTATCCTTGCAGTTGTTGAGTTTATAAATCCTAATCTGTCTCTCTGGGATGGTGAAGTTATATTGCGCCTTGTGTGCTTCTCTGGCTCTCTTGAGATTCATATCATTTATTAACTGTTTGCAAAAACATGAGATCAGAAAAAAAGCCTTAATGCAGGTCCATGGATTAATCATAGTTATCAAAGCTCCTTTTTAAAATGGATAGCAACAAGGCATATACACACACTGCAGTTAAAATTTAAACTGCATTACTAAATTACTCTTTCCATTTATATATAAATTATGCATCTAAACAGAAGTGTTAATAATTTAAGTTATTAAGTTGCTCAGCTACCATCAGATCTTAATTAGTCTTTAGTATATCTGTAAAGTATAAACAGGTTGATTAGAACATGTAAATTTATTATATGTCTTTTCAGCTCTTAGTACAGAGTGAAAATTTGTTTTTTGCTTGTTTGGGGAGTTTAGGTATCCCAATCACTGTGTATACTTGAAATTTTGTTGTTACTTTCTCTTATAGGCAACAAACAGGAAAGAACAGAAAGAAATATTTAAATAAATTCAGAATTTTACTAGTAACAGGTTTTGGACATGCTTGGGACTTTCACTGTGAAACACACTCTGAGTGACTGAAGTAAAGATTTACTACCATGGAACTAGCTGCAAGGAAATATTCTGGGGCAAAACAGCGTATCACAGTTGAGTCAGAAGCAGGATCTCAGGTTCAACAACACTGGGGAAACAATGATGATGGAAAAAAGTCACTGATCTAATAACTGGAAAAGTGTTTTGAACATTACTTCCTTTGCCTTCACAAATACAGTTAACCCAATAGTCACTTGTTCCTCCTTTGCTTCCTGACCAACAAGAGATACCGCCTGCTTGGCTGCTTGCAGTGAACCTTCTTTTATTTACGTATCACATTCTTCTAATCGGCTCTTATCAGGCTTTGAGTTTTATTTGGGGGTGGAGAGGGCATTAATTTAAATACAAATGCACAAATGTTATACTTTGAAAAAAACACAGGCATGGTTCAAAATAAGAAAAGTTGAGAGCAGGCCTGCTCTTCTTACGGTTAGAAAGCTGAGCATGGTTTAGTATATATGAGTACATAGACACACGTACACCTTGTCATTGCAGTACCACATCCTCATCACCTCCAGCCCTCTGCCCTACAGAATGGTGATTTGCCATTCAAAGGGACAAGTGAGGTCTGGAGACACTTGAAAATGATGAAGAACCTCAATGGTGTTGTGGATGGGCACAACTGGTGCTGCGCTCCTCCAAAAGACCATCAGCTGCTGGGAATGAGCCCCCTAAGCTGCGATAAAGGTGACGTTGAACAGTCTTTAATGTAAATGGCTCAGCCAGATGGGGCACCTGAGCCTGGTCCTGTGTCCCTGCAGACATTGCTTAGTCACGGATCTTATTTTGCATTTTCATAGTTGCTCAGCTGGACTAGGTCCTTTTCCGCCCCCCCTCCAGGCAGGACTATGGCTCTTGGAGACTCAGGTCCATTTTCTGTTTTCCTCTTTGCAGTCAGCCCTGCAGGTTTTTCCCCCTTGGAAGCAGCTTCTCTGACAGCATCCAGAAATATATGTGGGGTTTTTTTGTCTTCGTACTTCTAAGGCATTTCCTTGGACTTGTGAGTTATATCCTTCAGTACAAAGTCCTTCTCAGTGAACTGTATGATCCTTTGTCTCCCAGCCCTGCTTCACTCGCTACTGGTACTGCTGCAATCTCAGGGATTCATTTTTCATCCTCTGCTTTCAGTACCTTTTTTCCCAGCAGTTTTGAAAAGACATGACTATGGAAGGTTTCTAGATACTGCTCTGCCAGTTTAAAAGTATATTTCATCTCTTTAGTGCCTGATTTTCTTTGCAAGATGTGAGAATTACACAAAAAAACCCACCCCGATAACCAACTGTGTCCTGCTGAAGAATATGTATGTGTGCACACAGAAATACATCTGTAAGTGAGGAAATGAACTGCGCTCATAGTGTGTGAGGATGATGTTGTCTAAACTAAATTCTCTTTGACAGAAGAAGTCCAGCTTCAGGGAAAAAAAAATAAAATAACAGTAACTGTTAACACAAGGCCTTCAGCATTTCCATGTGAATTATGAAGAGGAAGAGTGACTATTACCATCCAAACAAGACAAAAGTGTCAGCCTTCATCATATAGAGATAAATATTTTAATTTGAAAATTTTGCTAGGAATTTTTCAAACAACAAATATATCCCTTTATCAATGTCCACCTTCATTCATACTGTCCAGCTTCATAAATAAATTTTCTGAGGCCATGAGATACCAATCATCCAGTGAGCAGAGTCCTGTGACTTTGCTGAGCTACTGCATTCAAGAGAAATTCAGATGCAGTCTAACGCTAGATAAAAAATAATGTATGTATCTCCTCCTAAATTACAGGAAAGATGTGATATCTGCCTCATCAAAAAGTAAGGAGATCCTAGAGGCTGAGCTATTGCAGTTATTGAGGCAGTCCCAGACCAAGCACCCTAACCTAAGAGGTCAGAAACTGAAAATGTGCCCATAATTTGCAATTTTTTTAATTTAATATTTCAATTAAAAACCCTCCCTCACAGATCTCTTGCAGATCATGGCACTTTGATCCAATCAGGGAACGTAAGCGTGGCACCTCTGTCATACACGAGCAGGCCCCTCATGTAGCGTTGCTGAGCAAACGGCACTGGCTCGCGATGGCAGTGCTGTAGCAAAGAACCACGTGGAAACTCGGATCTGGGAAAAACACAACTATAGACATGTTCTTGAAAAAAGTGTGAATCTGTCCTTACCAGTGTCGACAAATGTCTGACTCAAAAGTTCCTCTGGGAGACTGCTTTGCTTCCTCTCCAAGGCTTCATGGAGGTTATTAACAAAAGGAGCTTTCTGTTGCTCCCCACATCTAACCCTTGGCTTCCTAGACAGCACTCACTGTCCAAAGGTCAGGGATTTCCCCTCAAGCCCAGTCACAAAGTGTCTGCTACAGGACAATCCTAAAACAGCAGACGCTAATTTGGGGATCAGTCTGTAATTGAGGGGGGCCCATTCTCCCACTCTCCTGAGCTGAAGGACAGCAAGACCCCGTCGCAGCTGCTCCCAGCGCTCTGCTGAAGCTGCTCAGCGCAGGGCAGCAGCTCCATGGGGCCGGAAACATGATTCCTCACCAACACGTGAGTCACAGCCCTCCACCACCACCATTTCCAAAGGCCAGGAGAGCCAGTGCGGCTCCGAAACTCCCTCCAACCTCCACAGTTCAATTATACATCACTTAATTGTATCATTTGTCTTATATTTTGCTTCAAAGTTTCACTACGTGTTCCTCCTTTGGAGGAACAGTGAAAAACCATCTTCTAGTTGCCCTCTCTGTGTTATCCTATGATTTTCAGAGATCTCTGTATTTCCCTCATTTGCCTCTTTTCCAATTGGAGAACCTTAACCTGCTTAGTCTGCCTTCCTGGGGAGGTCATGTGCATTTTCCTGAAGCTGTTTAGTCCAATGGATTCCACTGAAATTTCCTCACATCCAAAAAATTCAATTCTGTACTGAACCCAAACAAAATAAAAGAAATATGCCCAAGAGAAGGTTTTGTTTACAGAAAGCTGTGAGTTCTGGGAAGAAAAGGGAAGGAATATTATAATGGATGCTGCATTTCAACATTAATTATATCAAAAATGGTTCTGGTTTCTTCTGCAATTTCACATCTTTGTTGTGTGTCCCAACCACAACACAGTAATTTTTCATTTATTCTCCAGTTCAAATGCACATATCTCTCCACAGGCCTTTTTTAATTAGCAAGAATACTTTATAAAGAATGATTATGTCTCACAAAGTTATAGTGAATTTAACAATTGTGCAACTTACCATCTCACCAAAATAAATGCTTGGACCAGAAACTATGCTTCAGCTAAAGACAGACTTTCATCTGCAATCCTGGTTTGGGACAGAGCAGTTGTATTTTAAACCACTTCAGATTAAAATTTCTTGCTAGACTTAGATGACGAGAAAATCATACATTTTTAAAATTAATTTCGAGGGATGGAGACAGCTCAAAGATTCAAAATCAGGGTTACAGAGCAGACACATACCTGTATGACTGATTGTAATTTACACCTCCAAATTGTTTTAATAAATATGTAATGCTAAAAGAGGGATACTTTTGATAGGCATTTAATTTTTATATATTGGATAAGTTATTTAAATTATTGAAATTATTTACTCCACGTTAAACCACGACAAAGGGAAATTGGGTCTAAAGATCCTGCAGCCTTCTACATAAAAATTGGAGGCAGGGAGGGGAGGAGGTCTGAGGACAGCAAATAAGACATCTGATTTTAGGCATCTAATTCAAGTGACGTGGCCCAGCAGCCCTCCCCCTGCAATCAGCACAGCCAAGGTCCCTGCCATCAAGGAGGGCACTTACCTGCCTTGAACAGATTTGCACGGATTAATATCAGTATAACACATCACTGAGCGCCATGAAACACTCAGAGACAAATAAATGAGAAACATATTAGGATGAAACCAAGTCCCTTGCTTATTTGTCCCTCATTTTGTTAATTAATCTTTTTCTTTGCAGTCATGCTGGCTATTCCTTTCCAGGAAAAGAGACAGGAGTGACGGCGAGCACGTCCCATGCCGTGCTCCGGCAAAACCAGAGTGAACAAACCTCGCAGCCAGATCCTCTGGGCAGGTTCCCTCCACTGCTTCCACTGGACTTACTGCAGCTTCAAAATTATTTCAGAAGTGCATTAACGGAGCTCATATTACCTTGGAGCACTATTAGGAGGTTACCATGCCATTGACTTCGTTTGCTGGGGAGAGTGGATTAATTGCCTTTGTTAAGTTATCATTACTGAGGAAAAAAAATTACTTTCACTGGGGATATGTCCCCCAGGCACACCAAGTTTTCTTACAATATCCTAACTTGTTCATTTACTGGTAGAAACTTCATCATTTTCCCCTAATTTATATACACTCATATATATTATATATATTCCAGACCAGTGACAGATATCTTGTCCAATATCTTGCAGCCCATCAGGGTTAGTAACAGGAGCTTTAAGTCATGGAAAACTACAAATCTCATTTTCCCAGTGGAATATGGCTTTATTTCTAGCCTTGAAAGGCCATGAAATGATAGGCTATAAATTGCAAGTTTTAATATCTATTTATAGGCCCTTCTATGGTGCACATCTATGTATAAAAAAACTTTTTGATCTCTAAAGTTCTAAAATATATTACTGTCCTCTACTTCCAAGGTCTTTTTGATGGAAGTCTCGGATCTAAAGGAGCCAGAGTTTGCAAATGGCAGGGATCCATGAGACATGGGTAAATTCATGCCAAAGTATCAAACTGCTGCCTCCCTGGACACTACACTCTCTTAGAGATGTCCACGCTAGCATCATTTTCAGACTACCCATCCCATTAATATCTAATGAATAGTGAAAAGGAAACACAAAGCAGGTGACTAGGACAGCAGATGCAATGAGCATCTGGGGCAGAAATCAGTTCCTTCGTGCCCCCTGCCTCCTGTGAGCCACGTGACACTTTTGTATGTTCTGTCACTCATGATTAACGTGATAAGAAACAGCGAAGTGTTTCCTGCCACCACTTTCTTCTACCTAAGAGCTCAAATGTGCTAACATGTGTGAAGGATGGTTATTCTGAAAGTTATTTGCAGGAAGCATTTCCTGGTGGGTTGTGCCTCTGCATCTCCAGTGAAGCCCCATCCGCTCTGCCTTTTCACCCACATCAGTGACACATGGTGGTGAGCGCTCCAGGGATGGCAACAGCAAACTCCAGATGTCTACCAAAACACTGAAAAAATTTCCTTCCTGAAAACAATACTTGCACTAAGCCTCAGGAGCTTCTCGTGGAGTGGGGCTCAAAGTGAAACTGAAAAAGCAGAAATTGGGTAGGTACTGTCAGACCTGTTGGGAGCAGGCAGCTCCTTCTGGCAGGAACTGCCTCCAAGCCCCTTCTCGGCTGGCCTGGAGTCCTGCCGCCCAGGAAGATGCAAGGTTGATGTATTGGGGATGAGCAATGTGGAGCCATTGTGCAAGAGTCTGGAGCATCACTCCAGCCGTGCTGCTGCTCCATGCTGCACATTTCCACCTCCATTCCCCTTGCGCAGCACCACCGAAAGCAATGCCATAACAGAAACCATCGCAATACCCAGAAGCAGGGGCCTTCAACGGGCATTTCAGCCTTCGCAGGAAGTCCAAAACACATCAGAAACGAGACCTGGCTCTACTATCAGCTAATGAGAGCTGTGGATTGGGCTTATCCCTCTCTGCCTCACGGAAACCGAGGGAGTTGTTCCAGATTTGTGCCGGTGCACCACAGCGAGGGGCCAGCCAGCAGTGCTGTTTGGCAGGACCTGCCGCAGCAGTGCACAGAAGACGACAACAGCTGCAGAGTTGATTTGAGAACTTCAAATGACTTTTTTTCCCCCCTTTTTTTCACGCTGGCACAGGCCTGAGCAGAATGCTTAATGCTGGTGCACACAGCTACCACAGCATAAGATTTATGATTATTTTCATAACATAGGCCTTGTCAGGGATTTTTGATTTGATTTTGGCTGGATTATCTATTGCAATGCCAATAACATGTTTCACAGTTTTTTTAGGATGCAATGCAGTCAAGGCTGGCGGAAAGCAGGGAGAAACCCACTTAAATGCTATTTGTTGGCGTCCTCGATTCTAGGAGCTACTCCCTAGGGGCAGCAAAGTTTGCAATGCTCTACAAAGGAATTTCTTAGTATCTTTTTTTTTTTTCCTAGAAAACTACTTCCATTAATTATTTGAAAAGATTTAACTGAGATGAAAGGCTCTGGTCTGCCTTTGATGTGAACGCATAACTATCATTAACATTTTATTATTAATGGGAGTTGGGCACATACAGAGGGAAGAATAGATCCCTTCTTATTTTAAGCTAAAGCTTCGCCTCTTTTTTCCTCCCTATTCCTTTTACCTCAAATGACAAAAACAAGGGATGAACAGCTGGACACACACCTTAGTCATGTTAACAGCATGCACTACACGCTTTCCATGATGGGAAGCATTCGCCACCCTCCAATACAAAGGTGGCAGAGCAACTTCCACCGAAGATTCAGCTCTTGAGTAACACCCTCATGTGCTCCCTGCGGGGATCACATTTTGCGTAGCTGACCACTGACCCCCAGATACCTTTTGCTGGAAAGTTTAGGCATTAATTTGCTTGTTATTTTTGCATCCCAGAACAACAACAACAACAACAAAAAAACCCCAGAGGTTTTCCCCTGCAGACCTCTTTGTCAGTTAGGTACAAGGTGCCATCTGAACCTTAGAAAGCATTTACGCCCTGCAAAGACCATACCTACATAAGGAAACTGGACTATAACCATGACAGTGAAATACTCTGCATGAGAAAACTACTTCAGAAAAAATATTTAGTCTAGGAAGACCTACATTATAATGGTATAACTATAGAAATGTGGTGTTTGACTACACTATTGCTGACGTATCTACACATGTGGACAGGCTTTGTATCTGAGAAATTCATGAGGCTTTAGGAAAAATTTAAAAGGTATGAACACTGGAAAAATTATGCTACAGCATAAGGAGGGTTGACAGGAGTTTGGTCAAGCCTTAAGCAAGATCCAGCTTCCTCCTAACAAACATGCGTATTTTCACTATGTATCTATTTTCTCGGTTTACATAAGGATATTATGCTTCTTTCACAGAAATACCATGTGAGCAAATTAATGAAGCTAACAGAAACTTAACTTTTTCATTTCCAGACTATATCATTTTAACTGTGCTGGTTTTATGGTGCATTAATGTTGTTGTTGGCATTTATATGGCATATTAATTACACTGCACTCAGTTCTTTTCTCTGCTAAACTTAAAAGGTCATATCCTTTGTGTATACTTTTCTATATGGAAATTTGATTTCTTTAGCATACCAAATAGAAGCTAAATCAACGAAATAATGCATTTTCTATGAAACGAGTAAACAGTATTCAGTGAAAGGACAGTTAATCTACAGGCTTGTTGTGAATATTTGAGCAATAGTATTAATGCTTTCTTCCATTTCCTGCAGCAGAGGAACTGTGCCTGCGCCCCTGTACAGCACTGCGCACAGTCTGCCAGTGCCAAGAATGCTTACACCTGAGAAAGAAAAAAATGAGGGAGCGTATATAGCTTTCTATGTGCATAGTTTTACACATGGTATAGAAATACTTTCCCCAAGAAGATGGTAGCATAGAAGACATCTGATATACTACAAGCTATTAAGTTGTCACTATGTCTACACTGTATATCTTCCCTCGAGTGCAATTCTTGGATGTTTACCTTTTAAAAAAAACCTGGTAATATTTTACCCCCAAAAAATTCCCTGCAAAAATGAAGATCAATGGGGTGAGTGGAGAAGTGTAAATATTGTCTAGTGGAAAAAGCAGTCAATGCATAAAAGTTATTGACAACAGCTGGGGCAATACAATGATTTTCCACAGAGATAAGACCATTCCATCATGAAAAATTCGTATAACAGGAAATATTCACTCTGCTAGGGACCTGCTATACAATATTTTTCACAGATTTCCTTTGTACCACATGCTGACATGCAGGACACTAGTATGAATTGCAATGATAACGGGCTTTTTGATTCTTAAATTTCAGTAGTACACATGAACAATAGTGCTCAGCTCCTGTGCTCGGGTTTCTGTGGGGAGCTCTCAGGAGCGCAGAGGCCCTGTGGTCTGGGTACTTGGTCCTTGGAGGAACGACCCCCTGAAATCCACAGAGATTGTGTCCAAGGGAAGCAGCAGGATGCATGAAGCCAGCAGTTGCTGGCAGCTCCTATGAGATGTCAGACCCATGAGCACAGACATCCTGTCCAGGGTCAGGGGATGTATGTCCCCTCCCGCTTTCTTAGCTAGAAAAATGGCTCTGATCTAACGCAGGGAGACATTACGTCTGAGCCCTAAAATGGAAAAGAACATGAGAGAAATGCACAGGACAGCAGCAGCACAGACAGGGGACTGTGTGCAGAGACGTGATGGGACACTGTCAACACCTCCCGTGGAGCCAGGCTGCCTCTGCCTCCCTCCTCTTCATACAGACACCAACATCCTCATCCCCTCCAGGATCTGGGGGCTGCCCTACTACAAATAAACAATAATGCAATACATAATAATTACATCACAGTGTAATAGCACTATTGATGCTCTACTGAAACCAGGCTTAATAGCTAAATAAATGTACTTAGAGACCTGATCCACCAACCGCAACAAGTCTTAGCACCACTTAGGTTTCTGACTTGAGCTCACCATGTCTGAAAAACATTCAAGCCTCTCAGTGACTGAATTCCCACCAGCTATAAAATATTACACTACTGCCTGGTGTTTTGTAAAAGGCATCATACAGCTGCAAAATACAACTACCATTACAGTACGGCCAGCTGTGCATTGTCCAACTCATCTGCTGGGTCTCATTGGGATGTGCTCAGCACGAAAGCCATGAAGAGAGGTCCACCAGGGCTGTCTGTCTGATGGCCATTCCCCACCACAGGTTAACATATTTTTCAGGCAGTTTCTGCTAACAGCCCCCAGCACCATTGCATTTCATGGGGCAGGTACACACGGAGGGATGTCTAAGATAGTTGGCACCTTAGCTCTTAACTACTTGAATATCCCTTAAGCGAAGTAAATTGCACCTAAGGGTTTCTTGGGCTCACAGGACAATGGACTGGTGAATTAAGGTATTTCAGGTTTAGGATTTTAATTTCTTTTTGAAGAGAAGGCAAATTCCTTTCTGTCAAAATAGCACCCATCCTGCAAGACAGCAAACTGCATCTTTTCACCCCAAAATTGAAGGAAAGAATAGATGGATTCAATGACCATGTGGTTTCCTCAGGCCATATCTGCTTTCCTTCTTATAACAGGCTGAGTAATTTTTTTCTATTTCTGCTAAAATGCAGAGGGAGTTAAGTCTGCAATTAAAAAACAAATATGAATTAGAAAAGCAAATAGAAAATAATGACATATATAGAAAACCCCAGGTAAGCACACTGAGCTACAGCATTCCTTCAGCAGCTTGGGCTTTAAAATACATTTCCTTTGGAGAGGGTGGTTCCCTACTATCACAACAAATATCTTGAAGGGCAGGAAACTGCCAGCAGTGGCAACAGCAATATATGAAATTGCTTCTCAATTCTTCATATCTCCAGTATACCAGCAACTGTAAATCTAGCAATGTAAAAGCAGTCTGAACCCGCTGGGCTCCAGTTGTGCTTATTGTAGTGTAGAATGGCCACAAACTAGAAATGAATATATAACCTAGTGACCACGCTTGTGCCAGGCTCCCCCACCCCAAGTAACCAGCGCACTCAAAAAACTTTTACGAAAGATGATTGCCTATAATGAAGCTGTTTGCCCCTTTTCATTCATTTTGCACTAGGAATTTATCTTTTGCTTTGAGGCTGCCCATTCCTCCACGGTGAAGTGATGGGGGAGGAGAGGTCTAGAGCGTCCTGATGCTAAGGATGAAGGTGCATAATAGGGCTTTTGAGGAGGCAGCACTCCCTCTCTGGCAATGCACTACATGTTATCATGTTGACTTAGCTTTTACCCCAGGTTTTGGCCATGGGGCAGGGATGTCAGGGCTGTCTCACCCATCTGCTGCATAGAAGCAGCCACCAGAAGCATCCCCCCTCTCTTCCATCTCATCCAGTTCTCATACATGCTCTGAGGAGGCTCTGGGGGATTCTTCCTCCAGCTGAGGAAGAGGACAAGCAGATGGCAGAAGAAGATAGGGAGAGAACTCTCTTTTTCCCAGCTGCTAAAACAGGGCTGTGACATTTAAAGAAAAAGGAAGATGGGAAGGAGGGGAACTCTCCCAGCACGTAGCGCTCCCTCCCTCTTCCCTGGCGCACAGCAGCAGCACAGCCCATGCTTTGGGGGCTGCAAGCTTCACTGGGGATTATTAATACCCCGACCTGCCTGGAGCAAGCAAAGCCAGGCTCCAAACACACAAGGACTAGGTCAGCAAGGTGCATGCTCATGCTTACGTGCATTTAGGAATGGGCTGAAACCCTGTTGGAAGCAATGAGACTTGAGCACAGAGCTAAAAGCTTTGCTGCATCAGCGAAGAAAGGCAGGCTCAGGGTGGGGGGGCTGCTCCAGACACCCACTCTGCCCCCGGGCAGCTCTGTCCAGAGCCATCAAGCACCACTCCCTGCTCCGAACCCAGCCAGCTGTTGTCACGTCACAGCTTCCCAGAATTTCAACTTTCTTAAAGAAGACACCCTGAAATTAGAGAGGTCATTTCTCTTCACACGTCTGGTAGGTTATCGAGATTAGAAACTTAAAATAAATTAATAATACCAGACTGGTACTACAACGGAAAATTAATTCAATCTTTATTTTTCTAAATAAAATTCCTTTTATACTGTCAGTGTCACTGTGATATTAACAGCGCTGAAACATAAATCCTTCCCTCCGTGAAGCCAGCATAATTGCGCGCTGCGTGCTAGCTATTTTATTCACATCAGAAATGCATCCTTAAAACATTTCAGCTTAAGCCTTGTCAGTACTAATCCTAATGCCTGATGCTGAGATGTGTATTTTATTACTGTGTATAAATGAAAACCGAAAACCTTCATGGAGGATTACAGGGTGTAGTAATGACCTCCACAGCATTATGGCATGAAGATGTTCCCAGGCACCAAATGGGATTCTGGGATAAAAGTGACATGTATCTATATAACCTTGGCATCCGCTCCCGGTACACATGTACCTACCAGCTGTGGGATTGTAAACATATGTCCCTTCTAGTGAACTGAATTTTCATTTATGAGGAGGCTAAAAACGAGGAGCAAGCAGGGGAGATGGATTTTGTTTGAGGCAGCTAATGGGCTCTCGGCTTGCCCCTAGCTGGGAAAAAGACCACAGTTGTTTGGTGCTGTCACGAGTGCGTGCACTGAGGGATGGCAGTGAAAACAAGAAGAAATGGCAGGAGAATGAAAAAACAGAGGAGAACAAAGCTGGAGGAGGAGGAGAGAGGATGGGGGAAGGAAGTGAAGAGAAGGAAGAGGCAGGAGGAGTGGGACGCATCTCCCTGTTTTCAGCACTGGGTTGCTCCAGCCGGAGTGACAGCCGTGCTTGGAATTACTCCAAAAGAAGAGGGGGAAGCACACATGGGGAAGGGGAGACAGCGAAGCAGGGAAA
>NW_009650170.1:411965-431715 GCF_000708025.1 Charadrius vociferus | reverse complement strand
GCCCTCGCTGCCTTTTCCAATAGCAGTGAAATAGAAGTGAGATGCTTTGAAGCCTCATTTTATTTGGCCCGGTTTTACTCTAATCTACCTTGGGCCCAGAAACACAGCTTTTCAATCTGCCAGAAAGTTGTTCTGCTGACCCTGAAATGTCAAACTGTTATAGGGGGCTGAATCCAAAATTGATTACTTCAGAGGTCAGACAATAGCCAGTTTTATAGTGATTTTTTAAAAAGTCTTTCCTATGAACTTAAAAAAAAAAAAAAAAGAAAGAAACACTTTTGAAATAAGAGCAAGTAATCATGAGCACAGAGCTTTCCCAGACACCGGCAGCGGCTCTTTGCAGAGGAGAGGAAGGAAGCACAGACCGATGCCAGACTCGGTGTCTGCTGCCCCAGTGCGAGATCCCAGGGCGTGTTTTTAGCCCACGCAGATTTGGGGCCGGTTGGCTGCCTTGACTGACTCCCAGTCCATTTCCACCATGAGCTTACCCGTTGCAGGCCTGCAAAGAGCCATGTGCCTTTTCCCTCCACCCCAGAGCAATCCCAGGTGACTGCGGGATTCATCCTGCAAGATCCAAAGCTGCAGCAGCCACTGCCGAGCCACTGTGCTCGCCGGGGAGAGCCCCCTCCTACCTGTATCTGACAAAATTCCCTCTGCCAAAGCTCTTTTCCAAGTTCCCCTCAAGCAATGAGAAATGCCCACAGGAAGCATTTGGATTACTGTCTCTGGCTATTAGACCGTCACAAATACTGTAATCTATATGTTCATTCTCTGTAGTAAATATGTGCTCTTGCTAAATTTCAGCAATTACAAGTGCTTCATCCTTTTCTTGAGACAGCCAGCAATATAAATACATTTAATTAGTTAACACCCCCTGCCAATTATAACATCTGAGGAAAGTATTGCTGAGATTGTTGGTCCTAATTATTTTAATATTCAGGAGAACCACTTTAACATAACAAGATAATTACTCATGGATAAGGGTTTATGAGAGCTGCAATCCTTTTCTTTATTTTCTACAGTGCAAGCCTGGGCCTAGTTAAATTTCTGGACACATTTTCAATTTAAGATTAAAAATTGTAATTTGTGAGAAATCATCAAAGCACCACATGTTGGAAGAAAAATAACGATATGCAATCTCTGTTAACACTATAGCAAAATAAATTCACTGTGTATTACATGCAATTAAGAGTAGAATCTAAGGGAATCAGTTTATTTCTTTTTAAAAAGATCATTTTACATCTACGGAATTGATCAGCTATGAGAAAGCCCCGGACTATTCCTCACTTTAGATGGAATGTGAGTTGCCCTTTATTAATCTAGCCTGTATCCTCTTGTAACTATGTAAATACTCTCTCCCTGCTAACAGTCAATGGAAAACCTGAGCTACCTTCTCTACTGCATATCTGAGAAATCCTTTACTCAAATGTCTGTTGTTTGCAGTGTGACCATCAATGGAAGAGTTATTCAGCTGAGAAAACGTTGGTCTTGGTATTTGTTATATGTTAATAATATAGCATACCCGAAGAGATATCCCACAAGGGTTTTTCACATGCCAAATCTCAGAAATATATGCATGTATTCATTTAAAAAGAGTTTGGCCAGTGCTGTTCCCTTCATGCATTCAGAAGGAAGCCTTTCTTCCACGCCCCTAAAGACAGCTTTAGTATATATCCAGTGAAATATTTCAATGTTTCTGTTACTCTTTCTATATTTTTACTTACAGAACTACAGCCTGTTTACAGCAGAAGGCAGTTTTCAAAGGAAATTTTCCTTTAAGAAAGGAATTTGCCCGTTAACTCCCATACTATGAATTTGCTTGGTCTCTGTACAATGCACTAATGGGAAAATAGGAAGATGAGAGATCTGCACCACCATTAAATATCTCCATTCTGTGTGTAAAGAAGGCACCTGATGATGCAGCTCTTGCTTGGGAGGACAGACTGTACTGGCTTTTGGGTTATCACTACCCCACTGTTTGACTTTAGACTCAGGAGATGAATAGGCCAGGCACCAACTAGAAATACGAGCTAATCATCAATTCTATTGCTTTCACTACTGCCACCACCAAATATGAGAGCTAAACGTAAGTGAAAGAGGTTGGCCGCTAATTGGGTGTTTAAATATTGAGGAATAATTTAGAGTTTGACAAAAAAAAAAGAAAACACCAACATTACCCATTACTTTTACTCTATGATAAAAAGAATTTGAATTTATTTACTAGAATATTTACCATTTTTACAGTGGACTACCAGAGCACACAGGAAAACTGTCTGAGTAAATATATAGTAACAGAGAGGGAAAAGAAAGCTGCTTGATTTAGTGACGCAAACTTTGCCTTTAGCCCAACAAGTGTGCTTTAACACAGTTGCAGGTTTTATAAAAACAATGCCTATCTGAACAGTGGTGATAAATTAGTGAAATTAATCCAAATAATAGGCAAATGTTAAGAGCAACATATGTAGAATGATTGCAAAGTTAGATTAATTTAAAATAAAACCCTGGAGTTATGTAACCAATTACAAAAATGGCATTTAGCAGTAAAAGAGCAATTAAAAACAAAAGAAAAAAGTCCTAACCCCAGACATTAAGTGCTGGGGACAGGGACAGGGCTCACAGAGAACTCGGAGATGAGCTGGAAAAGCAATCGAACAGAAAGTTTGTCTGGTTTTACTGTGTTATGGAATCAAAGTGCTCAGATATGGCCTCATAATACACAGATGAAAGGTTCGTTTCTCCCCAGATGGGGCTCAGTAATCAGATATAGAAACAGCTATTTTTAATGAAGACCTGCAAAATCATCAAGGCTTAGATGTTGCTGGCTGGGATAAAGCAACGGGAGGCAGACGAAGCAATTTGCTAATCTGCCTGGTGGCACAAAGTCAAGCCCGATCAACACATTTTTCATAGCAAATCACATTCCTTCAGTAGGGCTGGCCCAGAAAGGCAGCCATGCCAAGCAAGGGGGGAGCCTCGTGCCAACTGGCACGCACGCCCCTCAGGTGGGAGAGCCCAAGCTGCATTACACAGCCTTTTATGTTAAAAGATAGTAAATACCTGCTGTATTTTTCAGTCCATCATCCTGACAAAATGTTCCCATCAGTTCATCTTTTTTATTTTCATGTCTCCAGTCCAGTCTATTTAAAATTTTTCCAATTGGGGGTATTAATTTTGCATGCAGGCAGACATCCTGGTAATTACAGCAAGAGTGAACATCTCTTCCTTAACCCCTTATTTTCCGTTGTACACACTACATATCCTTTGAATTCAACATGCTTTGATATGCAAAGCCAGCACCAACGTTTTTAAATGAAGTACTATCTTCTGGTGGCAAATATTTTGAAAAGTGGTGGCAGAGAAGATTTGCTTATCTTTGTAGTACACTAGAATGCCAACCCTGAAGCATAAAGACACCAAAGAAACAAGCACCAAATCCCTAATAAAAATCTTAGTGGAACAAACACAGTCTCAAGCACGTCAAATAATAATTCCTAATGGGACAAATTTGTGTATTTTCACGCTAAGCAAATGCGTGCTTAAATTGCTGTCCAAACCAAGTTGAAGTTTTATACGAAAAGACCTGGAATGTGCAGGTTCTCTGTGGCACACACAGACACAATCTATGCACTGGACACCTGAGATTCACCATCGCTCCCTACCTGTTGTAAAAAAACTTAGATAACAACTCTGTAAGAAAGAAGTGCTGTCAGATTCCTGGCAGAAGTGACATACATTATTCTTGGCAAAACAAAGTCAGGCTGGTCCTGCCAGAATAGAAACGGAAGAATGAGATTCTGGCAAAGCAAAGATAGTAGTAGAACTCCTATTCCGGAAAAAAAAAAAAAAAATAATAAAACAAAGCAAAAAGAACTTTACATAATTCTTGGCAATGGAAGTATATCATGTGGGTTTGATTTCCTGACAAGACAATCTGGCATTTGCAGACAAATAATACCACACAGACATGGGCAACCACTCAACTCATGCTACAGAGTTGCCAGCCCACCACAAAAGCAAAAAAGCAAACATAAAACCCACAGTAGTTCCATAAAACCATTTTTGTTTCTTTGTGAATCCTGGCCAAGTTATATATCTCATGCCCACAACAAAGTCAGTCCGTCTTTCCCGTAAGTAGGTTTTCTTAGGAGTGGAAAACAAGGAGGGGGGGAAGGGGTAATGCATTACATCGTCATTTCAGCAACGCCATGGCTGTAATATCCCCATAATAAAGAAATGAAGAAACACAGCTAAGTTTCATAGAATGTTAAGCATTATTAGCAAGAAGTCAAAGTATGGACTTCTCAGCCACAGCAACCACAAATCCATTAAAAAATAAAGTCATGGCTATTAGAGATATAGGACATTACCAAATGTCCATTAGCAAAGGCCATTGAACTGCTCTAAGTGGGCTGTCAAGCTTGCAATGAGCAAAACTCAATATTTGTCTATAACCTCAATTGAGATCAGTGTTCTTCTGAGTCACCTGGGTTGAAGTCTGGCTTTCAGACACCCTGGTCAGGCTTTTTCTGCTTCAGATTAAAATCTCCCTACTGATATTGGATGACAGAAATAAAAAATAAACACACACACACAAATATTGTTTTGTGATGGTTTGCCTTACTGTTAGCAAGATGTACTTGCTGCTACTTCCTTGTCAGATATCTATGAAAAAAGCTGAGAAGGAGAAATCACAAATATCCAGCAACTTACAGTTCTGTACTGAAGTAAACTTTACCTTTCCATTCTTGGTAAAACAAATAAATTAAAAGGGACGCCATAGCATTTCTAGCATACTAACGATTAGATGAAACCAGCCTTTACTGTGAAATAAATGCTTCAGTAGCCAAATCAGGGAAGAAGCCCTACCAGTCAGGGACCCCAACAAAGTCTGCCTAAGAGCTGAAATCAAGGAACTGTGTCTTGGCTTATCTTCTGACCCAGCTGCCTCGACCAAGCCAGTGGAGCTACCCTGCTAGACCCCCCAGCTCACCTTCCCTTTTGTCTTCTACACACCCTCAAGGTGGGAGGGTGAGGAGAAACACCAGCACTACAGACACAGGTCTGAACTGAGAAACTCGAAGGCATTCAACCAGATTTCTTAAAAAAGCTATGTTCAACCTAAAGAAAACTCTTGGCAAATGCAGAGGTCCTAGTAAGGAGCCTCCTTACTGGTTCTCAAAGTCTCTGAGATTTTGATCTCTGCTTCCCAAGGTGCAACGGACTGCAGCTGAGCTTTATACATATCAAAACTGCTGGTCAATATAACTGATATTTTATATCATCACAAAATCAAGACGTCACTGCAAGTCTGCTGCCAGATTTTCCATCCCACTAGCAATCATTAGCCAAAGCCATCAGAAGCCACAGACGTTCATTAAACGATGCTTTATTTCTTGGTGGGTGTGTGCTGGTGGGTGTTTTGGTTTTTGGGGTTTTTTTCTTCTGTTTTTTATGGTAGCTAAATGAAATGCAAATGCAGCAAAATTTTGCCATCTAAGCCTTCAATTACCTGAAAGCCCTCCTTCATATATTTGAGGACAAACATATTTGGTCATTCCTTACCAACCCCAGCAAGTTAGGATGACTCTTAAAAATTATATTTTAGAAATAGGTAAAACATAAACGACTGAACAAAACTCCTAAGAGAGACAGAGGGTGCCATTTGCCAGCACATAACACACAGTCTGATAATACACTCTTCTGCAAAGAAATAGCAAAACCCACAGTCTGATAAAACAGGATGCGCACAACGGTCAAGAGTCAGACCCAGGAAATTTCTCTGTATCAATGACAGCAAAAGAGAGATGCCAACAGCCCAAAAGGAGGATCTCCATCACTTAGATAAAGGGGAAAGAGAGGGTTCAGCTATGACATGTATACTCAGTGGAGAATTTTTTATTCAAGAGCCTATTTTAATGCCAATCAAGCTTAATATATCTTCATACTGGTTTGAATAGGAATAGGACTGGACTCCAAGGAGCCTGTGTGAGCACAGATGTCCTCAGTTCCCAATGCACTGAACAGAAGCTGGTGGTCTGCATTCCCACGATCAGGCACTAACCACCTCCATATGCTATCTCAGTCAAAAGTGTTAACCACCTTCAGAGTTTAACATTAACTCCTGATAAAGCCATAAATGAGTTCCCAGCAATAATCTGCTCTGATTGGTTGGGTTTTTTTGGTTTTGTTTTTTTTTTTTTTTTTAATCTTGCTCTAATTATTAAGGAGCAAAACACTGATGAACAACACTGATTGCATATTCTAAAAAAAAGTACCACCCTCCAGCTGCTCTGCTGGTGAATCCCCTGCTTGCTGCTTGTTGGGATTTACTCTTAGCCCGTTGCATCTGAAACTAATTACTGCAACACTATCCTCAACATTAATTCCCTTCTCCTCTCTGGAATCGGAAGCAATATGGTACATTCAGAAGATAATTTTTCATCTCTCTTCCTAAAGGGAAGATCTCAGCTGTTCAATGGAGATAATGGCAAATGAGTCACCAATTTCAGAAGGTGAAGCGTTCCGATGTCCCTTTATCAGAAACCATTGTCCAAAATTTCAGCTGGTGATTTAGGAAACTTTTTTTATGTGAATGTCACCAAGACCTAAAGAAATCTGTCAGCTTTCTGTGTGATCTTAAAGACAAATTGCAGCAATATCTTGTCAACCAGCGCTCTTTAACTTACTTCACTGCCTATTCTCAATGCACCTGTTTCACTATTAGTTTTTCTCCCAACATTTTGCCAAACTTCCTTCAGCAATACCTTCTGGAAATTAACTGTTTTTCTTCCTTTTTAATTAAGTCCCTTTGTTTTCAGTGAGAAGAAGCACTTATTGAATGACCAGAATTATCAGGCAGTTGTATTTATGGTGCAGCACTATTAAAAAGAAAGATTGTGCTGTCAGGCCCTGATATATCAGTGAGATGCTCTGCCTCAGTTGGCTTCAGGAAGGAAAGCCACCTGACTGAGCTCACTCCTGTCTCCTGTTACCTTGTCAGCCCTATTCCTGCATCTTGTCTGGTCTCTACATTCTGGTGCACCTAAATGTCCCTCCCATTAGAGATCCTCAGTTCACACTTCAGCAAGCAGCAAATGTGCTGCCACCCACTTGCTCCCTTGGACCAGGCATCTGAAGAGTGGCTTTTTCAGAGGCAGAGCCTTTAGTCCAAGTGATATTGCTATAGCAAATATGTAGTCATACATTTTCTGCTATTCAACAGGATGCTAAAAATAAAAGGAAATGAAAAATCAGTAATTCATTCAATTCAGCAAGCAGATGTAACTTGTGCCCTTCCACATAGACTTCCCTATGCTAAATATTAATCATAACAATTAGACCTTCTAGTGGATGACATTGTGCTTTCTCAAATTGCTGCAGAGCATTAAGACTTGCTGTTTGAGTTCTTTGGTGCCTGAACTATTGCATTGCTATGCATAACATTAGGAGCATTACACAATTCAAAGCTGTACTGTTAGGACCAAAGTGACACAACTGAAGCAGAATACAATCTGAGCCTTTCAAATAATATGTTCAAAGCATTTACATCCTGACAATGCATTACAAAGAGAGAGATTCTATGTTTTCATGATTCTATGAAAGTTAGAAAAGCAGCAACAAAATAAAACCAAACCTAGCTGAGGATCAGATCTCCCTGGTCATTTAGGTGAAGATGAGAATGAAAAGCTGTATCATTTCAAGAAAACTCTAGTCCAAGTACTCTCAAATCTACTCCTCCGCCTGTATATATACCCTGTATTTTTTAAGCTATCAGGCTAAAATGAAGAACTGTTTGTTTGGCCCCTGGTTTCTCCATTATGTTGACTGAGAGGTTACATTTAGCACTTGCCATTGGTGGCTCTCTGAGAGTTGAAATAGGGCAGCCAAGAAGTTTTCAATGGATGAAACTGAAAGAGAATAATTGAATAAAAGCAACTTCCAGCTACTGAATTCATGCAAGTCCTGGGAGAAGGGCGATTTCTGTTGGGTTTAGTCTGGTCCTGACCTGACGCTAGAGTCATGCATGCATCCTCTGCCCAGGGTAATTTTGTACCAGTGCTGCCCTACATAATCCCTCACATGGACAAGCCCTTATTAACACCATGCACAGAGATGGTGAACAGCTGTATTGCTCCAAGAGGCAACATCCCACTCTTTTTGTTGCCCCCTTCCCTACGTTCGTGGGCTGTGCAGATGAGTCACTGGCACCTTGAGGTGACTCTAGTACGTCAGGGACTGTACTTTCCCCCTGTGTAGCTCACTTGTGCTTTGAGCACAGTTTTCATGCCCACGCTTTGGAGCAGGAGAGCTGCAGAGCCGACAGCCCAGCTGAGAGCAAGCTTTCACTGCGAGGATTAGAAGAAATTTGCAACATCATGTCTGCAGTATTTTGTACTCTGTTGTTTCCAGAGATAATGCCTTCACTTTTACTTGCAAGATCTTTGTGTTCCCCACTACAATCAAGGAGAGGGAATCTGACTGTAAACCTTTTTGTTCTATATTATCATTTCATGTTGGTTTGGTGTGTTAATCAAAGTGTCAGTAATGGCTGCAAAAAGAACTCATTCAATCCTCAAATGAAGAGAAATCTGAGCTTTCTAACACTGGTACATTTTCCAGTGGATAAGCTTTTTCACAAAGTAATTATTTCATTTTCCAGAAAGATTACTGATTACATCACACTGGGAAAAAGTAAGAGAGGGGCCCTTTATCTTCCCCATGTTTCTGCAATTCTTGTACAAACTTATACTTGTTACCATGAAAAATGAAAAATTTGCCATCTGATCAAAATGTTAACAAGGTAAGTGTCAGCGAGATGGATCACTGACTGTCACTGCAAGCCAGAACATGAGGATACATTGATATTTCTCAATATATTCACTGCTTCCCCAATGTTCGCTAACAACATTTCTACTGCGAGTGTAATAAATCACGCAGAAATAACCAGCTACATAGGATCTCCAGGATATGATAGATTTGTCGTAATAGCAGTATCTGCAAGGTAGAAAACAATTGGTAATGATCTATAGAAAGACCTAATCAACTGTCATTTGCTATAATGTGGCAGATGAAGCTAAGATATGAAATCCATAACACTTCTTTAGCCACTGCCCTCCCCCTACACATACACATGCGTCAAGTGGGGAATAGTAAAAAGAATGAATGAGCTTTGGGGTCGTAGAAGTAGAAAAGAAAGTTAATAGCATGCCCTGGATGCAATCATTAAATTATGCACTGCTGAACAAGGCAAGGGATAATCACAGAAGCTGCACAGTCCTGTAACAATGACAAAGGCTTTTACCAAGCCTGCTCCTCCCCCTTTGCTTTAGTTCTTTTTCATCGATTTCAGTATTTTAAAAAGTACTTATGTTGAAGTGAAACCGAATGCAAGAGGGGCTAGATAACCAAAGGAAAAGCCCATCCTAAGTTCACAGGGGATCTCTGAGGACTGAAGGCAAGATGTGCTAAAGCTCTCTAGGTATTCCGTGCAGCTCCAGAGATCAAAAACAAATGGCTGTTTTGCATTGGACTGTGCCAGGTACCGAACTGGCTGCTGAGGCTTTAGTGTTCCTTTGCCTGCTCCCACGTGGGAATGAAACACCCGTTTTCCAGCAGACACATGCAAGATGTGCAGTTTCAGTTTACCGAAACACAAAAGTTTGTCAGAACTACTTTCCGAGGAGCTCAAGTGCTGCCTAGGTTTAAAGCCTGAAGTCTTGCATTTTTATACAGTGAAATACCCTCTCCCCATCACATTCTCCATTGCCACACGCCTGTAATAACTTCTAGGTCAAGAACTAACACTCACCTATTAACCCTTAAGCTTCCTAGGTTAC
Organism: Charadrius vociferus; assembly: GCF_000708025.1. Lineage (NCBI taxonomy): Eukaryota > Metazoa > Chordata > Aves > Charadriiformes > Charadriidae > Charadrius > Charadrius vociferus. The sequence goes on along the minus strand of NW_009650170.1, from coordinate 421,879 downwards.
ACAGACTGTACTGCACAGATTTTTCTTGCTAGCCACATCAGGGAAGCCTCTCTGGAGAACAAGACAGGGTAGTGTTTGCAAGGGGAAACTTGGGTTTAAAACCTCAAAAAAAAAAAAAATTCAACCCATTTTTATCAGGTGCAAATGAATATTTTTTTTTTTTCCTTTTCATTTCTTTCATTTGCTTTCCATTTCTCTTATCTTCTTTTTTTCTTTTTTTTTTTTTCTTCCCTGGGAAGGATGGTAGAAGAATAATGGCTACTTTGTGCTACTTTGCTTGCAAATCACATTTTGCTAAGTGAATGCATTTTTGGGAACACAGGAATTGCCGTGCTGCCTCAGCACAGTGGTGCTCTGCTCCAGCATCCTGCCTGGCAGCTGCTGCAGGGGAATGTGCAGGAAACCTCCTAGTGGGCAATTATGGGAAAACCTGTTCAGATTAAAAATTTTCTCCCAACCACTCTACCAGTCAATAAAAATTGTCACGTCTTGAAACACGGAGGTTTGTCTTTTTCAAACACTTGTTTCAAGTCCTTCCCGATGTTTGTAACTTAGTATTTTCCATATCAGAGAGTTTGCTAAAAAAATATTTTCAAAAGTCCTCATCTTCCAGCTTGGTACTAAATAAAGCTGGACAGATTTTGGGAAGGGCTCAGCTCCTTGCTGAAAGAGAACGGCTGAGCTCTTCTGCAAATCTGTCCTTAAAGGGTCACAACAGGAGCTGCTCTGTGTTGGGCGGTTTTGAAAATCTGCCCTCAGTAGGAGGTGCTAAGCCTTTGGAAAGCTGGTGCTCTACAATTTTGAGAATCTGGCCCCAAGTAAAGTAACAGGGGCCAAATTATGTGATTTAGAGGCAGAAATTCCCTACTGACAGCAGTAGAGGTTTCCACTCAGCGATGAATAGCTCAATACGATTCTTGAATAATAGAGCCATGAAAAGGGGATAATGCAACAAATAAACTTCAAAGGGTAGGGCTTTCCTTTTCAATCATGTCCCCTTGCACTCTACATAAAAGGACTGAAATATTCTGACATGAAAGAGGGAGAAGGAACCATTAACTACACAGCCCTGCATTTCCTTCTAAGATGAAAACACAGAGCGTTTTTCAGGAACTGTGTAGTCATATAACATAGAACTGGTAGTTTACACGATATATAGGACACTGGTGGTAGCTGGACTAGCCCCCTCTTCATCTGCACAAACATACACCAAGGAAAGAATAGCCTTACATTTCTCCAGTTCTTTTCCACGCTGAGAGTAAAGTTTTCTCAGTTGAGCTCATTTCTCTTTTGCTTATGAACAATTGACCTCCCTCTCTCTGCCTTAGATATTTTCAACATTCAGTCACTTCCATCCACAATTCTGATCAAAAATGATGCTTGCACCCAATTATGCTTGTGGCATTTTGGCTGAGAATTCCAGGGGAACTTACTGGTACTCAGATGAGCTTGGCCACCACAGAGCTTGAACCTCAGGCAATTTCCCCACATTCTCATGACAGTTTTGGCCTTACTTACTACTGTGATTAAGACTCCAGTCCTTCACTTCTGATGGAATGTCCAGTTAATGGGTTGCCTCTGCATTTAGAGCTGCAGGCTTGAGCATGGAGCTAAGGACGGCAAGTATATCGTGGGCAGGATGGGAGTACATTATGTTTCCTTCATGGCTTCAGGTCTCTTCCAAAGCCCTCAACAAAAGACCGTTATTCACAGGTCCCTGTAACACAGCTTAACACACGGGCACACAGGTTTTCTGGGGCCATCAGAACAGCCTGTTCACAGAGGCTGAAGATACCATTATCAGTATGGGAAGAAATCAGGGTTGCACACTGGGGAAAAGAGTTGGGCACTGGACTAGTTATTAGAACAAGGCTATTTAGCAAGCGTTAACACCATCTTTCTGTTGTGGAAGTTATTTGTCTCGGTGAAACCATGAGTAAGGCGTAAGAGACTGAGACATGGAAGATACTGCACACTCCTTCCCCCAAAGGCAAAGGATGAACATTTTCTTTTTGCCAGAGGAAAACTGGTTATCAAGATGTAATTTTCTAATAAATGCTGTTCCATGTAATTAAAAGAAACCAACAACAAACAAAAATGACCGTGGACCAGCAGGAAACAAGAAACTCTCCATGGAGAGTGGCAATTCAGAGAACACCCACCATGCAGTCCACCCTCCTCATTCTCCCTCTAGAAATAGACCCATTTTATATATGGCAATTAAGGCACTAAAGAAGAAAGTATTAACATGATTCACATGTAGAAAACAAGGTTATTAGGAGCAGGGATCATTTCAGCACATTGTTCTCCCTAATAAGCATAGCAAGGAGTAATTGAGTTTCAGGCAATCTCCAAGGTGGCGCTTTGTAGAGAAAACGAAACTTGGCATGATGTCTACTTTTCCTTTAATTACATTGCCCTAATGAGCAACTTTCTTTACTCTCAGCAAATTTATTTCTTGCAAAGAAGCAACAGTAATAAATGCATAAAAAGGATCACCAGGTAGCACCAGAGAAGAAATATCAGCAGCTTAAAATGACAAAAAGGTTGCTAAAAGTGATAGGGAAACACCAGATTGTTCTCGGCTTCATTATGTTTACCACACTTAAAAGCAGAGTAAAGGATGTTAATCAATGGAGCACATTATCTAACCTGGGAACTATCCTAGTTCTACTGTTATTTTCCTTATGCACATGTTTACAAGAGCAACCCAGAAACACAAAGTGCTGATACATCAATCCAAAGCTCCTCTGCTCGCACACAGTGGAGAGTAATTCTGTCTCATGCCCTTCTGCAAGATGAGAGGAGAAAATCACATGCCAATAACATCCTACTGAGTGTCAATACCGCTCACTGCAACCTAATACAGAAGGATAAAGGCTTGGCTTTTCAGAAGTTTTTAAGGCATTTAGACATCTGACTTTTGTTGAAAGTCAATGGCAGGCAAAGCCCAGGCTCTTCTGTTTATCTTTTTTTTTTAAGAAAACTCCACCTGAGAATCCACTAATGGCAAAGGACTCCCTGGATGTGCCTTTCTTGAGCAAAAAAAGCCTGGACACTCCATATATGTGTTCATTCTTATCACTTTTTCCCTAAGCATTTGCTAGGAGACACCACACCAGTGAAGGCAGAACCCCAGCCCTACCTAGTAAAACCAGTGTTATCTGTAAGTGGGTGAACATGCAACCTCTTGTTAAAATATCTGAGGTGTCCACCTTCAGAGAGCAGCAATTGCTACAGCTCACAGGCCTTAGCTGAATGTAGCCAGTGTATTCCCAGTGACAAATGCCAGCAGTATCATTCTCCAGGAAAAAGATGAAGCAAAGTTCTTTAGAGTCATCCAAGTTTTCACTGTTGCTCAAAGCTGGGAAGCACATCCCAGCAGATCTATTGGCTGCCTTAGGGGCACAATTTCCTACAAGGAGGCATGAAATTCATGTGTTGGATTACTCCATGTAGCTGCAGATGGGTGACCAATCCACCTCCCCGATTTTGCTTGTTCAGAGATTCATGGATGTATCTGTACTCAGCAGCTTCACTCTGACTCACACCATAACTTCACAAAGTCCCTTCACCTCTCTGCATCGCACCTGCAAGTACTATTACTTAATGCACTCACAGAGCTGGTAGGAAACTTAACATATGTTAAAAAAAAATAAAATAATACACTGAGGTCCCTAAAAACAGGTACTTCAGATGTAGAAGTGTGAAATGAACTTATCTTCAAATACAAAATTTGAAATAGCCAGTGGAAGCAGACACCTAAGACCTTAAGTGTTTATGCAGCTTTATGTATTGTTATTTCTTCAGTAAGACTGCCACAGAAATGGCAAGGGAATGGGAAGAAAGTATGTTAGCACTTAGACTCTACTCATAAATGCATTAAGTGCAACTATTTTACTGAGAAAAAAATCAGGACAGCAGAGTCCCTTCTCCTGGGGAGTTAACTTCAATTACTGCTCACAAGCACGGTTCAGCTGAAGAAAACCCTGCATAACTCCCATGCTGTACGTGATCTCACAGTTTGTACGCATTTGCCACTTCAAAGACATTAATGTAATGAACAAGAATAGACTTTTTCCTTAAAAAAGGAAGAAAAAAGTGATTGTTCAAGAAAAAAAAAATCTAAAAATAGGCCTTCCATTAAAAACTCTATTTATTGCAATACCTTCCCACTTCCACACAGATTACAATCCCTAATAGCAAGTTGTCCACAGAAGTAATTTACATCGGCAAAAAGGAGATACAAATGTTTTGTTGGATTTGCTTATATGTTTACCATAAACTCATGATCAGTTTTTGCAATTAAATGAAGGAAAGGGTTCTTTGCCAGCTTCATATAAAATGCTGCAACTGTCTGGGCGATGTGGGATGAAGGCTGCTTTATTTCCCTGCTTTTCCTGGTTATTGGAATACCTGCGCTTGGATAGCTATAATTAGGTTGCAACTCAGTCAAGCGGGATTTTAAAGCTTGCTTTTTCTTGAAGCGGTAAATGCCGCTGCTCAGTGTGAGCACCAATAAACACTTTCTCCATTTTGCAGAATGCAAAAGCTGAAATTGGGGGTAAATGCTGCACTGCACTACTTGAAACCCTTTCAGTGGCTCCCTGCAACATGGGGAGGCATTTTCAGTTAAAAGAAGTTGTTAGCACACAAGTTAGTTGTCAGAAAGATAAAAGTTTCCTATACATGGAAAATAGCAACACAAGCTGTTTTTGAAAACAGATCATACCTTTCCAGTAATTAATTAAATTTTGGAGGTGTTTCATTTTTGCCCCCCTCCCAAGGAAACACTTATCCTCTCTTCTTTCGAGCATCCCATGTGTTTTAAAACACACACTTAATTCCAAGAGAATTAACAATTCTGAAGACTTTGCAGTGATATGAGCATTTTAAAGCTCCCTGCAACAAGATATTACCCAGTGTGGGAGTTAAAGCTCTTCACTCCCCACACCCCGACGGGTGCCTTGTGGTTCAAAGCTGAGAAGCATGGTTGCCATGGTCTGCTGGTGGCATTGCTGAAGCTCACCTGCCCCTACAGTACCACGTAAACCCTGTGCAGAGTTATAAACACTATCTAATAAATTTGAGGGCTGGAGAACAGTAGGAGAGAGGGGAGCAGATTCTCACATCATCAGGAGGAAAATAGACTTTTAAAAAGCCAGTTGTGTCTGTGCACAACAATGAAGCTTTATGTCTATATAAACTGACAAGTCAAATTGTACTCCTGGGCCCAATTCTCAACATCAGTGCCATTTGACGGTGATAGCTCGCCTCCTGCCTCTGCAGCCTAATGGCTCTGTCTGCCAGGAAGGGCAGGCAGCATGATTAAAATAAGCATTAACAGAATGGTTTGGTGATTAGCTTCTCCCTCTCTCTTTTTTCTTTCTTTTTTTTTTACCTATAGTTTTGGTCTGCCAAAGATTGCTAAAGCCTTTTCTTCATTAGCAGTGTACTTAACAAGTGTAAATTTAAAGTATTCATTTTCTTAAGGCCAAGGATTAAAGCAATTAAGGAAAACTGCTGCAACCTAGCACTCGAGTCAATCCTTAACATGGAAAAGAAACAATGGTGCTTAACATATTTAAACAAAACCAAATTGTATGTAATTATCCTGACACTCTGTCAAACTCAATTTTCACTCCACTGCAATGATTTGTTAAAATCTCCTTTCTGAAACTGAAATAAACATTTTCTTTCCCAGTATCGTAACAGGTCTGCAGTCTCTTTGGACTACTTTCATGCCAAAAACATTGCACCAAAAGCCAACGTCCACTCTCATTCTGTACTCATTTTACCATCATCCTTCTTCCTGGTATCGTTATGGGCTCAATCCCTCTCCCAGGTCTGCCCACAGGAGACCTGAGCCTTTGCCATCCCACCAACCAGACTGTGTACTTGCACCATCGGGGCCCAAAAGAGAAGAAAAAAAATTTGCGCAAATGCCTCTACAAAGGGAAGCCACATTCCTGCAGTATTTAGCCTAAAATAATCTTGTACCTTTGCCTTTTATGCACATTAAGTCCTTCTTAACATATGGCAATGATGGTATAGAACAGGGCCTGATCTATCTTAGGCAATGAATTTTTTAGCTACTATTTCGAATGCATGAAACTGAGACTTGCCTATGATAAACTCTGTAGCATTTTTGCCAGACTGCAAGCTGTAATGTAAAGTGTTGTCTTCTACAGAAAGAGGTGAGGTGTTAACTGTGAAACCACAGCGAGCTGGTAACAGAAAGGTGTTAACTCTGGAGCCTCAAGGATGGCAATTTATATTTCAATGTTGTTAACTGTTTCACTGATGATTGTTGTAGCAGAAATACTGAGCAAAGGCATGACATAATCAGCTCTTGCTCAGAGATGTAGATGCTCAAATCCCATTTGTTTCTGTGGAAAACAGAAGGTCCACAAGTTCGCAGAAACACTAAGTTTATGAATAAAACCCAAACACACAGCTATAGCATGCTACAATACAAAATGTAAAAACGCAGCATTTTTCCTCATCTTAGAGTGGGCCAAAATAAATACTGCATGTGCTTCTGAGCCCTCCACTGTGTCCATATGTGTATGCCTGTAAGTTTATGTCCATAAAGTGTATGCCCATAAATATAAATATGCAAATATATAAATACCTGTCTATTTAAAAAGAAGCATTTGTCTTCAGACTTTATAATTTTCACTATTATTTTAATAAAAAATTTCATATTTAAAAGTGCCTAAGTAAGAGGTTTGGCAATTTTTGTTTCAACTTAAACTGTCAGCATGTCATTTTTGGTTTCTGAAAACCACAAACATTCAGTTCTCTATTTTCCATTTCAGGATTATTGGCATTTTTTTCTAACTCTCTTTCAGTTCAGCTTCCTTCTACACTTTTCTTTCCCCAGAAGAAAAAAAAAAAAAAGAAAAGAAAAGAAAAAAAGAAGGAAAACAGTGGGCAAATACATAAAGGAAAAAGCGAGAAAGAAACCATGTGCTTTTTTTTTTGCCACAAAATGAACAAAACCTGAATACAAGCACATATCTGGAAAGCTTATTTCTCATATCTATATATTTTTTCATTCTTTTGACTCAAAAAATAAATTAACTTGACCTTGCCAATATTGGTAAACCCATCCCATCAGACTTTTATTTACTTCCCAACCAGGTAGAACACTTGGCTCCATTAATATACCCCCACCTTCATTTACAAAAGTCGTATTTGGAAAGTGACAGATAGCATCGCATCTGAATCACTGAAGCAGCTGATTCAGTGCCAGGTGAGCCAACAAAACTGCCAGCAACAACCAGTTCAGATGATGTCTTCTATGAGATGCTCACTTCCCAGGTACCTGGTACTTGAACCTCCACTGGACAAAGCTGATCCCCCAAAATACTGTGATCCACATTCACAAGACAGTAGATAAAGGAACTGCCCCAAATTACAGGGTACGAAGAGCTCTCTCCTTGTGGGATCACAAGCTAAAACCGTAGCATCTTTACACAGCTGCACACAGGTCAGAGGGTTGGATCACTGTGAGCTACTGGTCATATCAGAACCAGTCCTATGAATTGAGAAGGGACTCTCCAAATTCTTGCTATTTGCTCAACAAATTGCTGAAGTCTTCTGTTGTGCAGTGCATCAGGTTTCAGTGTGATATGGTTTGGGGTTTACCAACTAACTGCTCCCATATCCTGAAGCTTAAATAGAAAGCAAGGGAGTATTTAATTTTAAGTTTATGGCAACATTTCAGTTCAGAAAAGAAAAATCTCTCTTTAGAAAATGCCAACTCCCTGATAGTTTTGTTTACTTTCCATCTCATCAATTCCAAAAAGCTGAGTATCTAAGATACTAATGGGGCATGTTCTCCCCACCAGCATGAATTCAGCTTACACTGTGCATCAAAGGATAAGCAGAGGTCTAGAGACAGTTTTACCTCCAGGACTGGGAATACACAAGAAGCACCTGAGCAACTAAGCAAGTCCAATCACTGACAGAGTAACGGGCCTGAGAGACCATGTTCACTTTAATCCCCTTATCAGCAATTAGTCATTAGTTGGAGGCTCTTTGTCACTAAGTTACTTGCCAATGAACTACCATCAAAGACAAGAAAGAGCAAACACACCATGAGCTAAACACAGTAAACATCCTACAGAAGGGGCTGAGAGATTTTTTTGTAATCGTCACAATAATTTGTCTCTGCTATATTATAGACTAAATGTAAGTGATTTCTGGAAGCTGATATTTTTCACCTATGAGGGAAAACAATTGTAGAAACCTTGAGGCAGGAAAGGGTAAGAAGCAGCAAGAACAGTGATGGAATGCAGAGAGACAGCCAGGCTAGAGGGCAATGAGACTACAGGATGATATGTAAAATGCCAAATGTACATTACCTTCCAGACAAAGTCTAGGTGTAAAGGGCACGTGTGTGATCATGAGGGATGGCTGCCTTAATGGGAACCCTTCTCATTCATTCCTATAGTTGAGCTGATTCCACTTCTCTAGATCCGATGGAAAATACCAGTGAATATGGCTGCTAATCAGATCTGATTATGATATCCTGCTATCTCAAAATATGTTCAGGAATGTATGCAGCATACAGGAAGGTCTCAGAGATTTCAGGTACCAAATTAAGAAATGCCTCACAGGGTTGGGAAGGGCAGAAAATACCACAAACACTAGTTTCCATCTAGGGAGATACACGTGATGCTAGGATGTCTCTCAGTATTCCCGCTAGGGCCTACTGACAAATTTGTCACTTTTGCCTTATGTAAGTTGGGCGCATGCAAGAAGCTTGTACAGGGTGCCAGCAATCTCCGGGGGGTTTCAAATCATAATCAGATAAAATATCATGGTCTGGAAAACAAATCATCCTGTTTGACTCAAAAAAGAAATTTGTTTCATGGGAAAAAAATTGTTTCAGGTCAACTCAAAATGACTTTTTGTCATTCAGCTACCAAACCCAAAACATAATTATTTGCACAGTTTTAGCTTCTACTGCAATACTCTCAGCCGGAAATATTCCTGCCTAGTTAGTCTGTCTTGCCCTGCTGGAGTCGCTATAATATCACAAGACTCATGAAACAACTAGGAAAGGCTTATGCTCCTTGGCTAGCAGAAACCTCCTCTGATGCTCTGTCAGTCAGAAAGAGCAACACTGGCAAGACCAGGATAAAATCCACGACCTATTGGGAAAAATGTATTTGCTGCTGCATCAGAAGAAGATAGGGAAATAGACTTGTACCTGCGGAAAACAGAGCTTCTTTAAAAAAATCTATACCAACTCAGATTCTGTGCTGCTTTCATCCCTTTCTGCTGGTTTACCCATGCAGGGTGCAAAGAAAGCAGAGTTTGGCCCCAAGGGAGATCAGATGCAGCAGACTGATCTCCCAGCAGGCTACAATATGTTCCCAGAAGGTGCAATATAATTCTGAGGCCAAGGAACAGCCTATTAGCTCTGCATGCCATTAATTTTCATGAATAGTTCAATCCAATGCTCACAGAAGCTGTTGGGCATCTTTCCATTTTGTCTAGCAGGACCTGGATTAGGGCTTATTTATCTTTTCATTACATACCTTATCTTTAAGTAGGAGGCGGCCCAAACAGTTCAGTGCAGCTGTGCACATTTCAAGCCCTCCACCAGGCTCTGTGCCCAGCAGCAGGCGAGAAGCTGTCTGCAGTTCGGAGTGAAGGCATGTCACAGTCAAAGCCACTCATGGAGAATTAAACTTCAGGCTTGTTTGACTAAACTTCTGAATTCACCATGGTTCCCCTGTTTTGCCAGCCTGAAGAAGCAGCCCAGCAGGTTCTTGAGTCACATGCCAAAATGCCTCCTTCATCCTCCCTGGAATTGGAAATGATTACTAATAGGTATTCTTGCTGAAATGATTTAACATAATGTGCTGAATGAGATCACTAAGTCAAAATATCTTTCC
>NW_009650170.1:378267-411904 GCF_000708025.1 Charadrius vociferus | reverse complement strand
TAAGTGACTCTCTCGCTGTGTGCCTGAATGCCAGAGGGGAAGGAGGACAGCATGAACCAAACTCTTTTGCTGGCTTTTGCGTTTTACAAAATCTCCACGTTACTGAAGAATTCACATTAGGAAGTTTCACCCAGGCTCATTACAAGAGGTCCGTGACGCAGGTCTGGCAGACAGCCGAGGGATGGAGACACAGCGGTTTAGGTTAACCTCTCATATTCACACTTTCTCCTTTTACAGCATTTTCAATGCTCTGCAGCCTAGGTTGGGAATTGAAGACAGTTGAGAAAACGAGGTGGGCATGAAAGCAAAGCTGGCTGAGGGGATGGGGACTCTTTGCCCTGCATGCACCGCCCTGGATGCGCACCGCTGTTGCATCCGTTACTTGGCTGCAACCACCAAGTGAAACACAGAGTTTGGGGAGGAACAGAGGTCTGCACCACGAAACCCGTCACTGCATACCAGGGATGCTCAGGGTTTTGCTGAGAGGACAGGCTGCCCTCACCCATCCGAGTCTGTCAGCCTCAAAATTAACTTATTGAAGTCAGTACTCATAACAGCGGTATTACAGACTTCTGATTCAGTCTTCCTTTCCGAGAAAGTCCCACACACTCTGGCCCAGCACGGCTATTACCTGCCAACCTAAAGGATGATGAATGTTATTTATATTGCAGTAATGGCTAACCACTCAGTGGAGACCAGGGACAGGCTGTGCTATGGACTTTTCAAACACACGCTGAATGAGGACTGCCCACAGATGGCTGTGTATGAAACTGCTGAGACATTTCAGGATAATGTTCTTGAACGCCTTGGACACGATGACCTCCAACAACTCTGCGGTACTTGTGCTGACTGCAACAACACAGGGTGCCACTCTACAGTAAAGACGTTCATTAATACCAAATTCTTATCAGTTACTGTGAACATGCCCTTACGATAGCAAAAAACTCCTCTACTTCAAAGCAGGCAACTCCTTGGTAGGAAGGCCTTTAAGTTCCTTGATTAATAAATGTAAAAATATTAATCTATTTCAAACCAAACAGAAAACATAGAGGAATAAAGAGGTATTCTGATTAAAAGTTTTCCTAATATTAAGCTGCTACAGTTTTGCTGTCCGAGAAAAAAATTGAATCAATGAATAAGAACTACTCAAGATGTAGATGAGAAAAATAATCCAGCAACAGTAAAATATGAAGGGCCTGATCCTTTAAAAAAGCCTGTAAGACCAATTTAACTCTGACATGCGCACACTTGCAGGATTAGGTTTCAAATAATTGCAGGAAAATGTAAGAACTGAAAAATGATACCTTTAGCTTCTCACTGCTGTGAGCCCAGAGGGTGGATAGCTAATGCTCCCTGGGAAATACCTTCCCAAGAAACAGCCCCACAAAGATGCAGAGGAAATACATCTAAAACATTCAATACAGATTTTTTTTTATTATTAATGATTCTCTCTGTATCTTAGTAAAATCATGCAGTGACTTCTTTCATACGCACTGAGGTACAGAAACCTAAAATATTAAGTGATGTATTCCACCAAGAAATGCCTGAGATAAGATGCTGTGGAACGGGTGTCAGCCCCTCTTTTATCCCTTCTACAATTAATGTTCCAGTACTGAAGTTCTAATATATATATCCAGAAACCAGCAGGCATTAGTGTCCATCAGCAACCTTATTAAAAACCAAGTGCTAAAGATATACCTTAACTTTAAGTATACTCTTTACACTTAAAAGCTGCTTTAGATGAAGCTATGTCAGAGCTTCAGAGCCAAAAGCCTGAAGATACCAGAGCCCAGTAAACAGACTAAGTACGGATCAACCTGATATGCTTTTTTCTGTCTTTTCAATCAGACGTGTGGTCACTCCCAAACCAAATGGGAGAAATAAAGCACTCGGTAAAAGACTGGAAGTACTTTCTAGCTGTCTCAACTCTAGAAGTCTCCTAAGAGGACTGATGTCTCAACATCTGGGCATTCCTTTCACTGTCAAACACTCACAGAGCAATGGGATTTGTCAGCAATCTGCTCAGCATACACAGATGACAACTGCCGAGCTTGGAGAGCTCAAAGGCATTTACAGATAGATAAGGGTTTGCAATAGATGTGTTGAACCAGAGCTGAGATACACAATCTGTGAAAATGACACACAATAGCTGTAAAGCCTTTAGCTGCAGTAGTTAAACCAAGCACCACAATACGCAAAATTTAGCCTGGGTGTGATTTACAATTACACAAATTGTTTAAGGGAGTCTGATCAGCTTCCATGTTACACACTACAAGGAAAAGGCTGTTGGGATGATTTTGGAAGGTGGTCTTCACCGCCTAAACATCAACTCCAACTATCCCTCAAATATACGGAAATGAAGAATCGTTTATAAGCAGGTTTTGGATTGTCCTAAGTACAAATTTCATGGACAATGGATTTAAAGCTCTCTCCATCTCACCTAATGGTACTCTATCTCTCATAGATTTTCAGCCTGTTGCTCCTCTATGATCTACACATCTTCCAATATCTTTTAAAAGATCTTCTGGACAAAGGGATATGTCATCTTGGTACAACACAGAGATGCTTTATATCAAAAGATTTTTACCTTACTGACACAAGCTCCAAATGATTGCCAAAATCAGCTGCATTTTCAAAAATTTGTCCATTTTGTATTTTTAAAAATAGATTATCCATTTATCATAGCATAGTGCTTAAGCCCCTCCATCCTCCCATCCAGCCAGCGATAGAACTTTGCATCAAACTTTTTATAACACCAAATACAGTTTTTTTCTCTGGCATCCTAAAAAAAAAGGTCTTTGTTCAGCTACAGTCTGTACAAAAGCATATGTTAGCTCTGTGGTATTCAAGAATAGCTGGTTAGACTCTGAGGCTATACATTCTTCTGTTAAAAGATATATTATCACATCTGTGTCTAAATATTTTCGCTTCTTATGTCTGCTACAAGCAACACCTACAATTGCTATAACTGAAAATGACAAGATAAAAATATTTTTCACAAATTTGTCACCCATTTGCATTTAACAAGACTAAAAGTATAGTTCATTGAGTTTTAGCCTGTTTGTATTTACGTATAACGAGGGAGAAATAAATGTGTTAAAAAAGAAAATGGCATTACAAGTACAACAAAAATAGAAACAGAGTTTGTGGGCTGGTGCCGCATCTAAAACCACTTAACACTTTGGAAAAGGAAAAAAATGTTAACTTTCAAGTTGCCTCACTTAACTGCTTTTAACTAAAGCAGTATGTAAGATGGCCATCATGTATTTACATTTGATCTCCTTGCTCAGCAGTCTCATTGTAAGGTTTTACCCCTTATTAGTGGGGCTCTCAGTCTCCACACTTTGTGTAAACGGTCAATAATAAACTTTTCTCACTACTTTTGCATAGTTAAGTCATTAGAAAACTTTAAGGTACACTATCATTTTTTTGCAAGTGGGGAGTTGTCATGTATATATCACAAAGGAAAAAATACAAAAGCATAATATGTCATGAATTCTCCTTCAAGCAGATGGTATTGCAGTAGCACTGAACAAGTTTATATTAATTACTTTGAGTAAGAGAAGGAAATGTCATATTTGAGATAGAGGATCCTACCAAACCCAGGAAGAACTGCCCATAAATCTAACAATAGTGAGATTTTTTCATTAACTCATTGTGACAGCTGTCAAGCTGGGGAAAACTTTTTGTTAATGCCTGTACAATTGTTCATTTAAACAAAAGCCAGTAATTCAGTCACACTGGAACAGCTTATGTCCTCAGCTCCGCCGTACAATCTGCACACATGCATATATTACATCTATATGCATAGTTGCTCTTTAATTTTTATCTTTGGGGCTACAATGTGATTTGTCCAGAGCCTGAGCAGGGCCTGACAAAAAGCAGGCCAGAAGGCAATTTGTGATTGAGTTGTAATGAGCCGCATGTGTTTTCCCTTGTTGGAAGGGGGAGGTTTGGCACCCCGGGCTAGCAGCCGGTGTAGGACATGTTCCCTGCATGCCGGGCTAACGGTGTGCTGACACTTTTTCTCTGTACACTCATAATAAGAGAATACAACTATTGGTAGAGATGTCACCTCACTCTGTGCGTGATGACGGACCAAAGTACCAAAGATGTCAACGGCATCCTCCCCCAGGACCCTGGGTGACCACAGCTTGACTCAAGAGCTCACAAGGAAATCCCAGTGGAGGGCTTGATGCTATCACAGGCTCTTCGCAACCACTAAAGATGCAGAGATCCCATTAACTACCTCCACCCCAGGTAGGACCTGTATCATTAACGTGATTTTCTAACAGCAAAATCAACTCTGAAGAGGAAACAGAGTGCAACTCTTACCTCCTTGTAGACATCATCATTTCTGCTGAAGTCTCCAGCCCTCCTTGGAAGGACATGGACATGAACATGCTGAAAACGTGAGACAAAATAATGATGATTATCAAGCTGGTGACTTTCTTTTCTGGATTATCAGCATTATTCTCCACACATACAAGTAACCGTGCATAGGCTCCCACAGCATTATTTTTATAGGAAAATACATTAACCTGTTCCACAACTGTATCTCAACTCTTTGGAGAATATAAAAGATGAAAAACATGAGAGAGCAGCTCTGCTGCATTATATGAGCTTCAGAGCGAAACGTCTGGAAGTTTAGGGGCTCCGTGGAATTATTCATAGTTGTCAATCAGCGACGCATTTAGCCACAGCTTTGAAATGACAATGTACCTCGGAGCTGCGTGCCATGACTTCAATACCGACAAGAATGAGAAGGTGCCGGTGATGGGACATGGCTGTAGCAGGTGTGGGTAGAGGGCTCGCATGGGCAGCCCCGGGCTTCGTGCTGTGCTGCACAGGCCAGGGGATAGAGGAACTGCTGGTACATAATGGAGACCATGCAGGTAGAAAGGCAGGGAAGGCAAGAAAGAACATGCACAAGCTCTTCAGTACGGCTAATGCAATGTATTTCATGAGGTGTGCTAGACTTTAATGTTTTGCTTCTCCTTCCAGGAGGCTGTAAGCCAAATGTACCAGCCTGAAGCCCCCAGAGGTATGACATACATGCTGGGGGCACACGCCTGCAGGGATACAGGTTCCAGTGCACCAAGTGGCCCCAAACCTGCGAGGCACGAGAATTATGAGCCCAGTTTTGCAGACCCTGAAGCATAAGCATTGCTCTCCTGGCAGCAGGGCCATTGCTCGGTGGGCAGCAGAGCTAAGGACCATAAACTGCAGAGGCAGCTTTGGGCTACCCAGTATGGGATGGAGGTGAAGGGCCGTGTATTTTTGTCACAAATGCTGATGAGATATGGAGAAAAGGAACAAAAATATGGACAAGAAAGCAAATATATAACCCGCCACCTTGCCAGCTTGATGTGTATTATTATTGTTACTACTTTTTTTTTTTTTTCTGTTAAGAGATTATGACAGTCTCATCATACTGTATATGAAGGGTAATTCAAGATTCTCAAGACTCAAACTCTACTAAGGAAATCAAACAAAAGCTCTACCTGCTTTTCTGCAGCAAGTGCTGCTACAAAATTGCAAAGCATGCATTTATCTTTCACTTTCTTTTGAGGAAAAAAAACCTAAACCAACTGAGAATAATTCTTCAGGAAAAAAATCAAACACAACACCTCACTGAGGAGAGGCAGCAAATGATTGGAGTGACAGATCACATTTATGCATCTCCAGATCCTTGTAGATGGTGCCTAAATCCTTTCAAAACAAACAAACAAACAAAAAAGACTGCATCAGAAACAGCACCAAACACTTTACATAGAACTTAGATAGCTTGCACCTGACTCAATTTGATGAGGTGGAAATCAGCTGAAATTCATGCACCTCATTGAAACATTTTCAAAACATGGCTCAAGTCTATAATGAAATCCAAAATCAAAAAAGATTTTCGTAGGCTATTTGTAAGAAAATTCAAACACACCTATATTGTGTTATCTTCAATCCATAAAAGCATTTGCTCAGTGAATAAAATGAAATCACAGGGATGTTTCAGTTAATGAAATATTCCGAATACCACTCTTTTTTTCTCAGCTTCCCCTAGAGAAACCAAATATGCGATTGCTTATTCTTATCATTATACACGGCTTTCATCATATTCAGCCTAGAGATGAGGATGATTCTTGAGGGTTAAAAACTGTGTTTTTGAGTAATACATCAGTGATAGTGTTCTGATAGTGTATTATACTAATATATCATGAGAGCGATAGTGCTCTTGTGATGTATTAGTGCAATGTATCATCTGAACATCACCGCTTTCATGATGTATTGCTCAAAATCACAAGGCAAGTTTAAAGATGGTCTTCAGTAGCCTTAGGCCTGAAATTTTGCTTTTACACAAAGACAGACTTTCAAGAAAAATAAAAGTGAAGATTAAAGTTTGCAGTGGTAATGTAAAATTTCACTAGTGTGTCACACCTGTAGTTCTCATTAGATTTTAAATTTCTTCATAAAAATAGAGAATAATGTGCCAGACAGTTTCTTTCTCTTCTGCTACAAGGAGTGATAGTTTTGCTACAAATATAAACTTCCCAGAATTTCTCTTAATGATACAGCCTAATAGCAGCTATCAACAAGCACATCCCTCAAAAGTTCAGCTGCCTTTAAGAGTAATTTTTGTCTCTGTTGCAGAATGTTCTGGGGTGTGCACAGGAGAAGATCTGTATACCCACGACAGACACGTCTGTTGCAGCGATGTAGTCTAAAGCTCAGGGTAGCGATGCTGCACTGCAGATACACAGACCAGCACAGCAGGTAATGAACGAGCCTAACGTGATCTCCTACCCAAAATGGGCTCTTGCAGTCAGCATGAAAAAAAGAAGAAAAAGTGTTTATGACAGCATATGGGTGAGTTGGCATCAGTGGGGACATTCTCAGGGGTTAGTCACCTTTACTACATGCATTATGTTCTTACACAATGCCAGGCTGCATAGCAAAATCCATCAACCGTAACAGAAAACAAAGGAGTATTTCAAACGTTTGAGGTAACTAAAATATATTTAAAAGAGATTAATTTTTTCCAGACATCCCAATTTTATTTTATTTTTTTAATTCTGTGCATGGGACATAAATAAAAATCTGGATTCTCCCTACTGTTTGTGTAATAGAAACAAATAGGGGCAGCAATAGTGGCTCAGGTAGTTTCCTTCTCTTCAGCTTTACCAAAAAACCACAGGGAAATACAAGCAGAACAGAGCAGCGGCTACCACATACTGAGAAACACCAAACAAGGGGATTTCACACCTCCTCTAATCTGCCTTTCAGCTTCTGGCCTTCCTGATTCAGGAACGCTGATATTTTGACATATTAGGAGTTCTTTAATTGATCATTTTTGCTCCTTAGTACTATTTGGTATTGCTAAAGCCTCAATCCACCAAGGCACTTAAGCACTAGTTCAATTTCCAACCCGTGAATTGGTTTGGTGGGAGTATTTGCATCCCAGATATTATGTATATGTCTTGGTGTTTTGCATCTGCTGATGGCTACAGGGAGGTCTCCCAAATTGGAGGTAACAGAAATAACTTCAAGCTGCCCACAAATTAAAGTTACTTCCATCCATTTTGTTTTCCAGGCAAAACAAAAACCTGCATGCCCAAAAAAGACATTTGCAGTTGACTGAAATGTGTCAGTAGATACAAACAAAACATTTGGCTGCATTTTTTTTTAACCAAACAAACAGATTTAGGCAAATCTTCCCTCAAAACACTGCCTGGAGACAAACAGTCCAAACATTGCGTATACAAAATGTCAAAATAAAGCATTTCCCCCAGTTATTGTGGGTATCCTCATGTCTGGTGGGTGGCAGACAGCCCCATCACATTCCAGCAGGCTGCATTCAATCACTGTTGATTGTATTTCATTTTTTTCCTAAAAAAAAAAAAAAATTGCTTTCCCCTCATTTTGCATTATTTTGATTAATAAGCAAGAAAAGCAACATACAACAGCCAAGACATTTACATTAATGGACTGATCAATATCACCCGCATCAGGGTAGTAAAAATGCAGACACGCTTGCATTGCTTAGAGTGCTAGCTACCATTCCCTCTTCTTGTCAGACACTGATGGAGAAAGCTGCGGGCGATTGCAGGAGATGGGCACACTGGGTATGACAACATGGGGACGCAGCAATATGCCCCCAAGTGGGGACACCGTGTGGGTCAAAGATGACTGATCCCCACCAGTTGCTTCTGATACGGGGGACAAGGTTTCCTGCCAGGGATGTCTGGGGCTGCAGCAGCTGGAAGGAGGCTGCAGGGGCTGAATTTTACAGGAACTTCTAAATTAAAAAAAAATATTAGACTGACTAATTAAAAAATTGTTAGACTTTTTTCAAGACCTTTGAACCCAAAATGGCCAGAGAATTAGAAAACGTACTGCAAGGACCAAATCTGTAGTGCCAAGGGGAAACTGTGAGCCAGAGCCAGCATGTGTCATCCTCTGACCTCCCACCACAGCGAGGGGATTGTCCACTTGAGCCCTGCGGCGTTCCCAGCATGACTGTGGGAGCACGGGGCTGCCAGTGGGCACCTGGTCTGCACTCATCCCACCACTGCTGAACTCTGGCAGCACTGCAGGCATTTGTGGGATTGTACATCTAAAGTTGATTTCCAGTGAACCAGGACTGCAAAATGCTCACCAAGTCTCAGCCAAAATAACACCTGCAGCCTGTTTTGTTGGAAAAACATCCATTCAGGTCAGGTGAGTTTTGCTTCAGCACTCAAGGCCATGCAGAAAGCAATGTTCCTGGTTACGGCTGTTTTTATATACTGAATTATGGTCGAATAACCAATGTGTCACCACTGCACTGGATGTAAAGCAAAAAATACTAGGCAAAAATAGACACTGAAAGAGATTTCCCGGGTAGACCAGAATAGTGAAGAGCAGATGACCCTGCCACACACCACTGGGGAGGACATGGACGTTGCCTGCAATAATTCATGAACATTATGTTGTGTTCGCTCAGCTGCTGTGCTGGTTAGCAGAGCAACAAAGCTCAGCTTCCAGCAGAAAGGGAGATAATAGCCTGTATGAGAGCTCCTCAGCAAGCACCCAGGGTCTATTAGCAATAAATGTTGCTATAGGATGAATACATAATAACTGGCAACGGGTCACGCAACCTTGAGAACAGGCAGACTGCCAAAAAGTTGGCCGAGGAAGGGTCTGTTGCCCCCACACCTGCAAAAGCAGTATGTGGTTGAGCTGTGGCTTCATGCAGCAAAACCACATGCCTTTCAGCAGCTTAATCCTTTCCCTTGTTACTATTCATTCTTTCCACAGAGAGAAAGCTTTGCAGCTGTGGGCTTCCACAGTCTCATGGTGCAGCAAGATCCGGAAAGGCTGTGATGTGGGGCACGGCAGGACATCAGGGCCAGGAAGAATAAACCCCAATGTCCCTGCCACTGTCATGGTCAGGCAGAAGTAAGGGCAGGAAGGGCATAAGCGGCTGCAAGCAGCAAGACTTGCTGGCCAGGAGACCCCCATCAGCCAGTTCACTGGGAAAAAGGATGGTGGTTTGCAGATGACAACTTTTTTGCTACGAAGTCCCCTGTCCATTACAGAGACATGGGCTTCTTACGGGAGGCTGTGATAATACTTCTTCTAAACTACCAGATTAACTGTAGAAATTCTAAACTAATAACCATTCTCCAAGTAAGACTGTTAGAGGGTGATAAAGAAAATCAACCATAATACTGAGATAGCCACATGAAAAATAGGGCAATTTTGTCCTCTCTGTAAACTGGGCTTCCATGGAGCCCTTGTTTGCTATTCTTGATTAACTGCTCAATTATCCCTGTTAACAAAATTATTCTGTGGAAAGCCCTGCCTGTATATCCAGAGCTGGTTAACAGAAAGCACTCCCTCTGCTGTCCCTGAAAATACATCGCATTATCCAGGCCCTAGCAGACTCGGTACAATCGCTCTTTCTAGGCATTGAAAGCCAATTTCTAGGGCCCTTGACTTGCAGGCCCTGGCAAAGACATCTTCATGGGAAAGCAATTTCTGTTCAGTGAGTATTTATGAGTTCTTGACATTTTTCCTAGTCCTGAATTGGGTTGGGATGAAGAAACAAATAAAAGAATAAAAAAAGTCATATCCAACATTAGGAAGAGAAAGAGCTTTGGCCAACTAAAATATTCAGTTTTCACAGCCTTCAAAATTATTGCCAACATTAATATTTTTTTTTTAACATTTTCAGGAGTTATAAATTACACAAAGTAAGACCACTTTAAAAGACCTAATTTTTATAAAATACGAAAACATGACAGGAAACTACTTGAAACAATTTCTTTCCTACAAAAACGCCCCATTTCTAGGAATCAGCATTTTCCTTTACAGCTTCACTAAAACCTCATGCACGAGGAGGCTGTATAGATGCAGATACTCGGTGTCTCCTCCCCAGATGGCAGCTCTGGCATTCTGGCTGTAAGGTTTGCTCCAAACCCAGTAAGGCTGCACAGACTAACACACTCTTGTAACACCTTTTCTTTGGCTCTGGTTTATTAAAACACAAACCCAAAGCTTGCTTTTCTACCATCATGGGAAACATAAGGATGTGATACAAATGGAAAGGGGTGGCACGGACTGCCAGACTCAAGAGCAGTATGTGGAGGGGGACAGTGCTTTGGAAGGGAAGGACAGGGAAATCCATATCTGTCTCAGAAAGCGCAGGATGACAGCAGAGGAAACAGCAGAGATGCAGGAAGGAATGGACTAGAAGAGACCACCAGAGAACAGGAAGGGTGGGAGCTACTGACAGACCGGAGGTGGTGGTAGAAGTTTTGTGAATCAAAAACATTGTGCAGAAAGAGGATGCAAAGAGAAAAAAAAAGAAGAAACAGGGGAACAAGTCCTGGGACAGGCAGCCTCACAGGCTATCCAGATGCTACCAAGCTGCAGCGTGAGGACCCTTTCAGGGGCCACTTGTGTACCTCAGCATAGCACTGTGCTGTACACATGCCCTTAGGAGAGAAAATAGAAAGCTTTGCAATGATTCCTACCAATGTTTATGCCATGGACTTGCCTCTGGAAGAGTAAGTATCAAGATACTTGCTCAGCACAGAGAACATGTACTTGGTAAAGCAACAAAATGGAGAGAATTTGCAAATATATCAGAAACCAAACCAAGTGGGGGACTTGCAGCAGAGTACATCTTCAAATACGTAGACTGAGAAATGTGCAGATTCAGCATCCTCAATAAATAATGTATCTGTCAACTGCTATAACGTTTTGAAGACGTGAGCTGTGGATGAGCTAGAAAAGAGACCTATAGACCTAATGAAAATATGCACAGAAAGATTTTAAACCCACCTGAGATCTCCAGTTATAACTTCCACAGCTGAAGGCAACTTTAGCATTTGCAAGAAAACTGCCAACTCCTCTCCCCCAGCCCCAAACCCAAGAAAACTGGCACAATAATGAGGGTAATTAACCTGTTCATTGGAAGTGGTGATCCAAACGTAATTTGGACATCTCCTATGAGATCCTCTGAAAGGCAGCAAATGAATAAACTAAATGGAAATAATGGCGGGGTGGTGCTTCTGAACTGGTATTTCCTGACCTCTAACCTGGTCTACAACTCTAGGAATGAGGGTTGACACATGATGGTAGGAAGGTCAGGCCAAGAACCATCACCAGCTCCTCTCATCTGCCATTATTCAGTGCCTATCACCTCCCCAGCACCCACAGCAGACAGGACAGACGGACCTGCAGGGGCACCAACCACTATTCTGTGTGGATCAACAGGAAGAACACCACCTTGGTCCAACCAAGGACACTGATGGGGAAACTGCTACGCCACGTTTCCTGGATTACATGTCAGGAACACTACAGTCAGAACACTGTGAGACCTGTACAGCATTTTCAAACCCCTGAATACCAAAGAACTGCAAAAATAATCCTAAACCCTGGCAGACCCGGCATAAAGCATAATTTCCATTTTACAGACGGTAAGGCTGATGCATAAACCAATGAAGGTACCTCCAAATCTGCTCAGGAAGGTGGTGCATGCTTAGGGACAGCTGGGGAGCACCTGCCTTGAGGTTTTGAGCCTTTGCCTTCCCTCAGGGTCACTTTGCCCAGGTGTTTTTGTGCAAATTTGGTGTTGCTGAGATGCAAATGAAAGCGCAATTGCATTTCCCCTCACCTCTGATCTTTAGTTAAGTCTTGATAAATGCATATTGTTTTAACACTTGTGATACTTATAATTAGGGTTCCTTAATTTATGTTTCAATAAAATGTTCTATAATAAACATTTACTGCTCTGTGAATAAACATTTAAATGAAGCTCCTAATGGGGGTTACATGTTTCGAAGCAGTTCATGGCTTTGCCGAAGTCTCTCCCTATACTTAATGAGAGTCATTTCCATAATCTGTGCATTATTGCTTAAGCCTCCCTTTAGGAATATTTTACAAAGTAAAATTCTGTGAAATATTATCAGCCAAAAGAGAAAACGCTAAGAGGATTATCAAATTGTCCTGTTAAAGGGACAGCACAAGCTTTCATTTTCCCCCTGAGATGCTAACATTGTAATTATGTAGAATGTGCTTACTAATTGTCATACCAGTGTGTTATTACTGGGTTTTTCCCTCAGAGACCCAGTCTAAATGAAAAGGATGGGAGACCCCTAAAAGGTCTGATAGGAAGGGCAATACAATGCTAATTTACTTTGTGATACTAATAAGAGTAAGGATCAACACCACCCTACCCCCGCCCAGGCAAATCCTGTAGATGTTAAGGAAGGTACAGCTCCCTCAGAGGGGACAGAGTACTGTTATGCATGAAGTTGCGTACAGCTTCTCCCACAACGTAGGCCCTACAGCCCCACAATTAACACCCAGGGTCTTATCCCCATTTTGCTGAAACCTCCACCCATTTTCTCACTGACTCCAATAACAGCAGGACTCAGCACCCCAGCTGAGATATGAAGTACACTGAGGTCGAGGGAAAGATTATTGTTGGAATACAGAGGGTTTTCAATTCTCTGGAGTATCTGCAATGATACAAACAACTGTAAGATATTTCTTCCATGTGTCTGAGCACATTTGAGGAGAGCATAAAACTGAAATATATCTTCTCTCCCCTGGCAGGGAATAAGCGCATTACAGCAGGAATGGCCCACTCCCCCTTTGATGCAGGGGGTAGGGAAGTTGGAGGAAAATGAGAGAAGATAAATCAGGAATGGATGTGGCAGGGGGACGGCAAGCCTTACATACCAGTTACTCTTATTCTGAAAGGGAAATCATTATGTCTAATTTTTGTGGTTATTGCCTTTTAGACAACCGTTGCAACTTGTTCTGGGATGATGACAAGGTTCCCACAGAATTAAAATACTGTCCCTGTCGCGTCTTTATTAGTTAAAGATGGAAGAGAGGTGCTACCACAAGGAGAAAGAAAAGGTTTCTGATGACGGCAATGTGACTGAGCCTTATAACTTTCTACGGAGGATGAAATGCATTCAAGCCACGGTGCCTTCCGTTGCAGTATCTGTCAGTGTTAAGAGAGATTTCCGAGGCACTGTGTCAGTCCTGAGGCATTTTATACCTTTAGGGATACATTTCCCAAGAACTAGCAAATATCTCTGTGCATACCTATAGCACTCACTAGACTGTATTTAGTTATTTATAATATCAAAATTATATATAGCAGCTATGGGTTCCAAAACATGGGCTGTTTTCCTGTTTTATTGCCGAATATGCACATTCATCTCTAAGGTTTAGCTGCTTCAGTTAAACCTTTTAAATGTAAATTATTTTCTGTTATAAAAAGCTGATTGTGGGAGTTTTAGTATTTCAAAGATGGTAATTTATGTGACTGGAACAAAATAAAACATTCAACAGAAACAGAATTTTACTTGATCAGAAACACTTTTATGTTTCAGTATAGTTTTCTTTTCATTTATTCCTCCTGCAGCAGTGGCCTCTGTCTTTCAATTAGCTTGAAACAGAAGATCTTAGATAAAACCATAATTTAATACCATTTGCATATGTGTCATTCCACAACTTCTTCACCTCACATTTAAAGTATTTTTAAACTGCTGTGAACCAACACCTGAAATGCCTTATGCATCTGTTCACCCCTCAACAGTCCACCAAGTCTCTGGGACAACAGGGAAGCAAGACCAGTCTCCAAACAGCCCGCAGGAGTAAGTCTCCTCAAACCATTTCAATGGCATATCGAGTGAGGGAGCTGAGAAACAAGACAGCAGATTTTGGGCAGGGACTATATGACTGCTGGTCAATCCTATTTTCCTTTGACTTACTTCCCACACACACTGTTGAATTTGGGATACGAAATGGTTTTGTGGAAGTAAACAGCCTCCTTGAAAATCAAACTTCATAGGTCACCTACACCACCACCCAAAGGTGACTGAAATGCCCGTAATGACTCCTTGGTCTCAGTAGCCATTGGATCAGGCCTTGCAGAATACCATGGTATCAGCACCAACACAAGTCACCTTTGAATATTTTGACAAAAACCTATACAAGCTAACAACTTCTCCCAGGTTACCAGTGCAAAAGTACTTTCATTGTTGATTTCCCAAGTAACTAGGATTTCTCCTGCCATCTTTCATAATATGCAGCCCTGGGTTAGTTCTCTTTCTGCTCAAGTCAGTGGCAACACTCTTACTAATTAACTTCAGGTTGAGTCCTTCATGCCTTGTAGAAATCTGGCAAGCAGATCTGCTAATAATGGCAATGGGTATACAAAAGTATTTCCTCAAACTTAAAAATAAAATAAAATGCATTCCATTGCCATTATTCACTGTGCAATATTTCGAAATCAGGTTAGAAAAGGTACCAATGTCTCCATCTCAAACTTTTTTTAACCTCTTAAAGTACTGCTTTTGTAAGCCCTCGCATGGCATGCAACATCTGCACACCTCCCACCCAAGTGCAGTGAATGGCTACAAGGCCAACACAAATGACCACACAGAAACGCATCTTCCATTGACTGTTTGCTAAAACAAGAACTCGATCTTTTTAACTTACCAATTTAATTACAGAAATGTATTATTGATTCAGTCTGTCTTCATATTCATGAGCTGGCTAGAGAGAAGAGTGAACTGTTCTTAGTACACTTTCACCTTGATAAGCATGAATTACCCTAACTGGGAAAGGAGTTCTTTCAAAATTGTTTAAATCCACAAAATCCTTTCAACCAGGGAACTTTGGTGGATTTGTAATGCATGCTGGCGTTTGCCAGGAACCCAGCTGAAACCACCAGACTTGCTGTCCTGGAGACCTTTCAACAGACAGTTTGTCCAAATGGACTTTGACTGTGACTAGCCGGGCCATATGGGCAGAAGGGTAGCAGAGGTGAACAGTTTGTGATTACGTCCCTAAGTCGTTTAACCTTCAGAATTATGATTCCACACACTCTGCCACCCAACAGGAGGCTGTACAAGCAGGTGAAAAGATAGATGTCTATTCTTAATGACTGTTTAGGAGACTGCTGCGCTCTGGTCTGTGCCCATGTTGGTTCAGTTCATTAATGTAATTAACCAACAATCAATCTTTTTAAATTAGTTACACAAAAACAGCTACTGCCAGATCAACTGATGTGAAAGTTAGGTCACGCTCCATTTCTGCAGGATTTACCATCCACACTGGAACAGAATACAGGGTATGGAAGTGTCAGAAACTGGAGCCAAATTCATTTGAAGCCCTACAACTTAATTAAAGTGTGCAAAATCTGTGCAGCTGGCTTGGTCTTATTTGCATGGCCTTCCATGTTTGCTGCTAAACACCTTGGCAATATAAAAAGTGCTCAGAAAACAAAAGAAAGAAGGAAAGAAGTGCTTCCAGGAAATATTTACTAGAGAAGGAATTTAGCTGATTTTAAACAGTGTAACTTCATGCAGGGCTTGAAACTAGACCTTAACCTTTCATGGTTCACCAGCGGCTCTGTTCAAAAAATAAAATGAAAACAAAAGGAGCTGAAATCGCTATTAGTGTGTGTTTCCTTTCTTTGGGCTAGGAAAAGACCAGGAAAGCAACCTCGGTTTTCACTGAACACAAAGGTTACCTGTGAAGGGTTACAGCATGGTTTCATCGTCAGCCGCACACACTGATCCGCTGTCCCACGATCAGAGCTGAGAGCAGCGTATGACTCAAGCTCACAACCTGCCTCCCTCTTTCCCCTTCCTTGGGGGGAAGACCAATCCAAAAGGATTTGGTCAGCCTAAACCCGGTGCAATGTGTTGTCCAGAAGTGCCGGCCCAGGGGTTGCTAAGGTGACCAAATCCTGCCCCTACTTCACCTTCCAGCCCAGTGCTGGAGAGCTGACGAGCAAACAGCAGCCCTGCAGAGTCTGCTTTGGACTGAACAGACCTCACACAGTACAAACGTGCCCCGTTCGTGCCAGTCAGAGAGCTGGTCTCAGGGGAAGCGGCTCAGTGACCTCTGGGTCGCTGCTTGTGCGGCTCCACAAGGCTGTGCGAGGCTGTGAGGGGAAGCGCTTGCCCCACGTCGCCGGCAGGCTAACGCGCGGCTCTGCCTGGCGGGCGCGCAGCATCTGCGAGCTCGGTGTGGGTGCGCTGTCAGCCTGGTTTGAGACTAACAGACAATTTCTTTCTCAGCCCTCTAAGCTGAACCTGAACTAAACTGCTTTCAATTTCCCCAAAAGGCCAAGTTTCCAACTTCGCCTTATGCTTGTCCATTAAGACAGCATCTGGCTTCTTTTAATCCCTTGCACTAACTGAGTTGATCCAATTGCTTCCTCTGGGCCTAACGCAGACAGCGCTGCTGAACGACTGCCACGAAACCAGGTTTGTCCTATCCACCACGAAACGGATGGGGCGAGAGCCTCCCTGCGATGCAGTGCTGCAGGAGAGTACGGGCTGCCAATGGCTGAGCACATCCC
Organism: Charadrius vociferus; assembly: GCF_000708025.1. Lineage (NCBI taxonomy): Eukaryota > Metazoa > Chordata > Aves > Charadriiformes > Charadriidae > Charadrius > Charadrius vociferus. The sequence continues at coordinate 395,031 of NW_009650170.1, read as the reverse complement.
ATGAAGGGCTGAGCACCTTCCCTGCTGTTTGCCTGAAGAGCCATTGGAGGATGCAGGATCAGGCCTGCAGATTCCTCTTAATTGAAGAGTAAGTGAAACGTTCACCTGGTTTTTATTTTTGTGAAATCAGGCAATTAGGCCGGTGCAGCAGAAAAGGAGGAGTGGGAATTGGGGCAGATGGGGAAGGAGAGGGAGGATGCCTGTTCAGGTTTTATTTTGAAAGCTGCATGTAAATTAGCATGACTGGAGGGGGAAAAAAAAAAAAAAAAGAAAAAAAGCCACTTCTAGGAGCCTGAGGAGGAAAGCGCAACCTGTCACTTAACACTCGCCACCCTCTACAGCGCTGCTGCCAGAAAACCACCAGAGCAGGTGGCTCCAGAAATGAAACTGAAGCAGGCGTAAGTGAATTTAAAACTAATAACAGCAAGAAACTTTAATGAAACTCTGACTAGCTAGAGCAGCTTTTCTCATATAGAATTTTCTGAGCTTTCATAACTCTGCATTCAAAAACCATCCTAAAATGTTGCAGGCGCATATTATCACTTTATGCCTCTCTGTGAACATACATGCATCTTTCCTGCAGCATACATATAACAGCAAAATGCAAGGAGCCCATCCTGGCAAATTCCTTATTCGTTACCACAGTGATCTCTATTTTCTCGGTATATGCAATTCTATGTCATTGCTCTATGATATATGCTTTGCTAATTGCAAACGGGCTGCTTCTGTAGCTGGAGGACCGGATTACTGGACCTGGGGGGGCAGAGATCTTGCTCCAGGGGAAGTGTCCAGTTTGGTTTGGATCTGCCTCACTCCAGAAGCTGAGCAGGGAGCCCGAGCTGTTCGTAGTTTTAGTATCCAACATTGCTACCGGAGTCAAAAGCAGGCTGCAATGCACTAGGAATACAAAATAGAGACCTAGAGGGCAGGCAAAACTTTCATAAATTCAGCTCATCTACCAACATCGAAAGAATTACTAATCAGAGAAAGAAAGCTACAGAAGTGTTAACATTAATTCTACTCTGCTACAAGCCACGTGGCTAACACCATGACACCTTGCCATTTACTTGAGGGAGAGCTATTTATTTATGTAACCTATAGCTCACATTTATATAATTAGCCTGCGTGATGAATTTTAGAACTTGCAATCTGTACGCCACGTTTGCGTAAGCACAGCATATTTAATGCAGGTACAATTGTTTAACACCTCCAGCACCATATTAAAGAGTTTCATATAATTAGCAGAGTTAGCCACTCCAACTTTCAGGCCAGTTACATATTTGGGAAAAAAAACCCAACAGCAAACGTGCTAGTTGTACAGAGTGAAGCATCTGCTCCAGAAATGTATCCTGCACTCCTAACAAGGGATGTTCAGAGAGTGATACGTACTGCCTGGGAATAAGCAAATCAGGTCAGATAAGCCAGGACTTGATCCAAAGTTCCCCCTAAACTTTCTGTTATCTCCAAGAGTCTGAACACTCCCCAGATCAGTCTGCCACCTTTGGTTTTCTTTCAGCCCACCAGGAGCAAAGGCCTGAATTTAAGAGGCGCTGACTACTTTTTACTCTCTTCGACGTTAGAAGCTTAGTGCTTCCTTATAGCCAGATGCCAGAATACCACCCGGAAAGACTGTGGATGAGAGCTGAGCACTTTTTACATTACAACATCTTTGCTTTAGGCCAGGTTTCTACAAAGTGAAGAGTAACACTCCTGGGATGCTATTCTGGATGCAGAAGTTCTGACTCTTCAATAAGCAGCAGCAGCAGGAGTTGCATAGGGATACAACTAATGAGCTATATTCACTCCTCAGCAGAATGGTCCTCACTTCCAGGAGGTGCATCAGGGATGAGCTTGATCTTTGTTGCTATCATTTTGACATAGTCAAGTGAGCAGAATCCCAGTTGTGTGAATCACATCATGGCAGTCTCTTGGCATCTCAGCAGAATAAGAATGCAATAAATACAAAACCTTGTAGTTCAGACTGTAAACATAAAAATAAACCTGAATTTCAGCTTAAAAACTGAATCCTTGGAGGAACCTGAGGTGAAAGCTCTGCTCATATAAAGTGGATGCCATTGACATTCCTACTACATAAGAATTTGCTAAACAACATGAACTGAACTAGCCTGTATTTTAGAACCTTAGGGTGTGCAAAGTGACAATTAGAGAGCAAGGTGATATTCTGAAAATCAAATCACAAGTTCGGACATTAGAAATGCTCACTTAAGAGCTTTCCTTTAGGCATCTCATTTGAAAAGAAGGCCAAAACAAGCTTGTTTATTTGCTTCTTTGGTAACTGTTGCTCTTAGGCCAGACTTTTAAACACCCAAATTTCTAAAATCATTCTGCAACGAGCAGTAACTGTGACATTGACGCTTCTTGTCAGATTTTCAAAGCACTTCAACATTCAGTACACTTCAGAGAAATTAACCACCTACATTACTGCCAATCAGTTTTGAAAACCCTGTTTCATCTATGTTAAGCTCTCATGAAAACTTCTACCTATATGTCTTTTCCAGCTGGTATTTAGGCACTTCAGAAGCTATTCTATGTTTTATTATTTTGGACACATGTCAAGGTCCTTTGCACGGGGAGTTATTTTCTAGTTCAATCTATACAAAATTGTAAGGAAAATGGGATCAATCCCACCATGCATGTTCATCACAAAGTCTTGTATCATCACAGGATATTCATCCTAGACAAGTAAAATGAAGCCAAACTTAAGCTTAAAAATAGCACTAAGCAGACTCCTACTTTGGTAACTCACCTGCTAGGAACATTTACCTCTATACTGTACGAAACTCAGTTAAGCAAATAAACACCTTCTTCCTACTGCTGGACAGAAGGAGCAAAGACTGATATATATTAAAACAACCTTCATGTCTCTGGGAAAGTAAGTTCTTATCAGGTGATAAGAATATATTCTCCAAGGAGAATGGCCACAAGCAATGATGACTCTTAGCAGGAGATGTGGGGGGAAGCACTGTATGATACTATAAGGGACAAAGAAGACTCTTACACTGGCACAAGGAGAGCATAAGCAGAAGAAAGGGGTGAAATATTCCATATTCTTAGGCCTGAGAAAGGAAGCAGTCCATATTCAGAAGTCCAAGAAAACAAGATGCCTGTTCTTTGTTGAAGCAACACACAAAACATGGCGTGGAAAAAAAGGACCCTCTTTCTCAAAAAAAACCTGAACTGAACCGCACTGAATTCAGTTACACAAAAATCCTCAGCTGAACAGGCATTTTAAGGGGAGAGTTTTTCCCAAATCTTCTCAACAACTTGAAAATAACTTAAATAAATTCTTCTCCCCCGCCCCCGCCATTTCTATGAGGAAGCAAACTCTCCATTTCCTGCTTCTCCAAGCACAGAACCAGATCCCTGACCCCTACACAAGAGAGAAGAGGTGGGGAGGTACAGGAGAGAGAAACCTCTTCTTTGCCTCTTTAGAGAGAGGTTGTTCACCCAGACATCAGGTACTCTCCTGCCAAGGAAGGAGGACACTGGGAGTAGGCTCATGTTTGGTACCACAGCAGGATAATCAGCAAGGCTGAGACCATCCCGTCAGTGGCAATGCAACTGTGTGAGGTCCACCCATGTGATGCATTTCAATGTCATGAATCATTTCTCATGTTGAATCAAAGCCAGAATAAATATAATGGAGTAGGCTGGCAAATCATGCTTTGTAATCTGCAGCTTACAAAAACCAACCACCCAAAGGGGTATTCCAAAACAGCTTCTGAAGCTGTGTTTGACAAAACCTGTGCATTTCTGAAATGCTAATCAGGGCAGAATTAGCTGATCAGGGAAACGCCAAGTTAGGTGAGGACAAGAGGCCAGCAAAAGATTACCGTCTAAAAAGGTTTAAATAGACTTGTTAACATCTGCTTAGGGTGCAACTATAATTAAGAGATCTCCTTTCCTTGTTTAGGGGTTTGAGAGTTTTGTTTGTTTGGGATTTTGTCTTTGTTAGTTTTCTCCCTTTCCAGTTCTGACAATGAATTTTGTATCAGGACCCTGGGGAAGCAGAGCAGACTTTCAGCATCCACAATCAGGAGAAGCAGAAGATCATGACAATGGAAAAGCAGGTTAGTCCCAGAGTTGTTACATTTTTTCAGCAGCTTTTCATCTTATGAATACAAATCTCTAAAAATTCTTTTTGCTCATGGATTTACTTCTTTGGGCAGTTGTATCAGCAAACACCTAAATCTGCACAAGTCACTGTTGCTCATTTGTCCATACTTTCTGCTACCTCACTCAGTCAGAAAATTAAAGAAATCAACTCCTTCCATGTGTAGAGACAGATAAAAGCACGTGTCCAAATTACACAACCCTCACTTGATCCCTTATCTCCTTCAAAAGTATGGAGTTAAGTCAAAACTTATGACTAGCGTAATAGTTTTCATAGTCCCCAAATACACTTCAAGGGGCAGATTTTGAAAGGCAGGTTTTTTTGGACCATCCTGACCAGGGGACAAGCATTGGTGATAGCCAGAGATGACAGCTTGGAGGGACAGTGGCTAATCACAGCAAAACAGGCCACAGGTTCACGGAGAAGAAAGACTAGCGTGAGTCTTTCGTAAGTTAACATAGACTTTTTATAAGCAATTTTTTGGACTTACTTTTGCTTTAGATTGCTGAACCTAACAGGTGCATTTAGTAGAAGGAGTGGAGGGATCTGTTTGTCAGGGAGCAACTTAGAATCATCTAGGTTCGGAAGAACCTTTAAGATCATTGAGTTCAACCATTAACCTAACACTGCCAAAACTACCGCTAAAACATGTCCCTAAGCACGTCTGCCCATCTTTTAAATACTTCCAGGGATGGTGAGTCAGCCACTTCCCTGGGCAGCCTTTTCCAATGCTTGACTGCCCTTTCTGTGAGGAAATTTTTTCTAATATCCATGCTAAACCTCCCCCAGCACAACTTGAGGCCATTTCCTCTTGTCCTATCGCTTGTTACTTGGGAGAAGAGACCAAACTCCCCCTCTCTACAACCTCCTCTCAAGGTAGTTGCAGAGAGCGATAAGGTCTCCCTTCAGCCTCATTTTCTCCAGGCTAAACAACCCCAGTTCCCTCAGCTGCTCCTCATAAGACTTCTGCTCTAGACCCCTCACCAGCTTTGTTGCCCTTCTCTGGACACGTTCCAGCACCTCGATGGCTCTCTTGCAGCGAGGGGCCCAAAACTGAACACAGCACTCGAGGTGGGGTCTCACCAGTACTGAGTACAGGGGGCCGATCAACGCCCCAGTCCTGCTCACCACACTCTTCCTGATACAGGCCAGGATGCCGTTGGCCTTTTTGGCCACCTGGGCACACTGCTGGCTCTTGTTCAATAACCCCAGTTCTTTTTCTGCTGGGCAGCTTTCCAGCCACTCCTCCCCAAGCCTGTAGCACTGCATGGGGTTGTTGTGACCCAACTTGCTGGGAGAGTCAAGAGGACATTATAACATGAACATCTAAACATAAATTCCAGCCTTGTCCTGGAAGGAAAAGAAAAACACAACAGAAGTGTAAAGGGCTAGGAAAAGACTGTGCGATCCAGAGTAATACTACAGGACTCTGTGATTAAACTGGGCTGGCAAAAGCAAGATACCTGCATCTAAATTTAGCTACCTAAATGATTGGTTTGATTTTCAGAGGTGATGAATGCCTGCAGCTCCTGTCAACTTCAGGTGCCCACATTTGAAATGTTTGGCCTTTAGTCTTCAACTCAAACTAATTGAAGGATTTAACATTTCAAAGCTAAGGGGGTTTATCCAATCCAAAGTGCCATGAAGCTGCAGTTCCTAGGCTAGAGAGATATGATACGAGAGCAACTCAAAGGCAAAGCAGGAGAAGAAAGATGATTATTCCCCAAAGTGCATACACTTGAAAGACAGGCTAATGAGTTCTTAAATGACATAATTTAATCCCAAGGCTTCTCAAATACAATGCTGGAGTTTTCCCTTTCTCAGTCATTACAGAGCGCATAAGGAAATTTTAACTATACTTCTGCCCTTTGAAATAAAAAAAAAAAAGTGCCCCTCATTTTAGTTCCCCCTGAGCTGCATAATAGATCAATTAGCCAACAACAGCCCTGCATCACAGCTGCATCACAGCTAGGCAGGAAAGCAAGCCACCAAGCTCCTGCCCTACCAAAGAGCATGAGACACAATGTTTTCACAAGGATCCAAGGCCCACCAACCCTTGAAAGCAGCCCGCACAAGAGAATTGCCAGGGGCCACCACAGGCTTAGAGATACCTTGCAGAGGAGGGGACACCTCTAGAGAGGGGTTACTGGTGCAGAACGATCCTACAGAGTATTAGGTCTTCAAGGCAGTCACACAAGGGATGAGCGGGTTTTCAAGAAAACCTCATAGGCCATTTAGCATGCAGTTCAACAGCTCTAGTGCAGACTGTGGGCTATTCCTAGGAGCCTCTGCCTACTAGGATCCCCACTGGCTTTGCACCAGCTTTGCTTTGGAAACTTAAACTTACATCAGTCTATATGATTATAAGCAATACAGTATAGATGCTTAATTATTGATTAAAACATTCAGTCAAAAGCAAGAACAGTGAAAATATTAAGAAGGGGGTGATAACACGCAAAGCCCAAGAAAGAGTTCTAGCAGCAGACTGAGGTTAAGTGAGGCTTTCTGCGACATGGTCCTTGCTCTATCTGGTAGAGACATTTGAGAAAGCACAGTAAATTATGCACAAGACTGTTACAAGAAAAAGTTTGAAAATTAATCCATGGTAAGGTAATCAAACACCACTTTACAGAACTCAGCCTATCCTCTTCTCTGCCACACTTTTGTACTGCTAGGAAAGTCACCTCAGCCAGAAAATCTCACAGTTGGTCACCTTCTGGGCATCCACAGGAAACACGCTGGCCTGGTCTGCAGAAATCCTGAGCAATGACAAGTGTAACTGTAGCCTCCAAGAGGCATGAGCTGAATCTGTCATTTAAGTTGCTAAGTATGCAAAAGAAATCAAGCTCTAATGCTAAGTTGTCACCCAAAGAGAATGAGCATTACTTGAAATATAAAATATATGTATTAATGCTTCAGAGACTTTCAGATACTCTGCTGAGAGGCTCTGTATGAAAGCTCAGAAGACATTAATAACCTTGTATTCAGGGCAGAGTTTGGATGGCATCTAAGGACTGGAACTTAACACTGAACGATGCAGATAAAAATAAACACTTGATCTTGTCCACCCTGTGCACAGAATGAAGTAGCAGCTTGTGATCGAGTCTTTAAGACTGTATCACATTCATGTTCCAAATTAAAGCTACACAGGAAGTCTTAATTCTGCCTTTTCCTAATCCTTCAGAGTTTAATTTTACAGTTCTAAATTTCTTTAAACATAGAACTTTTGCACATCAGTAATAGTTTACCCATCTCTGGCAAGAATGATTTACATCTAGTACACTAGCACAGTAAATTCTAATGAAATGATCCCATGAATCATAACATAGCATTACATTTAATTGCTATATTCATTAAATAAGAACATTGGATTTTTTTTTGTAAAATTAGAAATTTTGAGGTGCTATCAAGTAAGATAAAACTAATGAGATAAGATTTAACTGAATATGTAACTTGTATAAATAAGATTTTATGCTGTGCTTGATTCTAGCTCAATTTTAATTTGATTTAGGACACCAACATCAAACTCTTAGCTTTCAGATTTGTTTCAGTTAATTTCATGCTAGCTTTACGAATTTGAGTCTAATAATGATTACATTGATAGCATATTGATTTCTTTTCCTGTTACAGGTGATGTTTTCTGAGCAACACCACTACCACTTCACAGAAAACACTAGAGGAGGGAAGGATTTGTTTAGGTGCAAAGGGGGTCTGCTAATACAATGGAAAGCTTATATGCAGAGAGTACGTGGAGATGTTTCTCAGGCATGGAATGGCAATCCTCACCTATGCACAAAGCTACTATAGGCTGGAGGGCCCTACAGTGACAGCAAGAGTACAGACAAGGCGGCTGCTGATGCACATTTGTACAACACAGTCTTTATGTTTCTTACCTCCATTAAATAGTGCTAATAAACATGCGAAATAAGTTGGTAATGGGACTGCCTTTAACAAGCACTGGAGACCATCGCAGGATACAGACAGCTGAACAGGGAACTCCCATAATATTCCTAAGCAGCCACTCAGAGACAGGGCTAAATGTCACTACTGAGATATCCCAGGAGCCCTACCAGGCAGGCTGCAGAATAAACGTCTTGGAAACATTCACACAGGCATTAGAGAATAGAAAGGTTTTTTTCCTGGAGGTAGTCTTTCTTTTGGTGGCTGACTTGCAAAATTTTAGAGCAGAAAGACCCGGGAATCCGGTGAAGAGAAACATCTTTCCTTTCCACCAGATTCTGCCTTCCACAAGTACAAAAAAAACCCTATAAGCCTAATATTAGCTATAACGATTTCATATGCTTTTCTGTGAGCAATGCTGTTGTACCTTTGAGCACTATCTACTTAACAATTACTGTAAATTACTAATGTATACAGTGACTCTCACAAGCACCACAGCTTCCACCCACAGCAACCAGTTGGAAGCAACCACTCTGACATGCTCTTGCTTCTGTTTTGAGAGAGGTTCTACAGGTGTCCACCCTTCATGTACAATTGGGAAGAAAAAAAAAAACCAAAACAAAGATGCAGAGACTGGCAACAAACTGTCACACAAATGGAACAAATACCTGGAAATGCCCAGAAATGAGAACACAGAGGTAGGGCGCGTCCATTATCTAGTGGGTATTAAAAGCCAGCTGCAGACTGTTGAAATTAGACTTGAGTTTAATGGAAAAACAGTGTAACTGAATAACAATGGACCATGTGAGCAGCACAAAAAGCAACAGTGTAAGTTGAGCAGCCCATTTGGGCAAGATACAGAAAAACAGGAGGTCTTTTGAAAAGGGAATTGTAATAAGCCAAGTGTGAAGCAATCTTTGACTGAATCACTTTTGTAGTTGCAGGCAGAGCCACTTGACGGAGGACTTCAGAAGCATTAAGCAAACGTTATCTCTGAGTCTGAAGAGCCAAGAAGGCATCAAACAGCAGCAAAAAAGTCACTACTGAAAATGCTTGCAAGATCATCACCCGCACTATGGGGGCAGAACAGCATAGTGCAAAGAAATAAATAGGCAGTTTGGTAACTGATATAAAAGCTGTATAGCTGTATAGTTTGTTTTATGCCAACTTAGATTTTGTAATTCTTTTCAGAAAAAGGATGTGGCATTTAGTAATGCCGAGCAATTGAAAATAAGCTCAAGGACATATTTCTACTAAACCTCACTTGTTTACACACTCCTTGCAGGCATAGACTGAACAACAGCATACACAGTTGGGCCTACCAACTTCATAATTCATTGCATTTTCAGAGAGATACACTTCATTTCAGCACTTCCTGGGCTTTTCCATAGTGCTTGAATTGCATACTCGGATACAGACTTTTGTAACTTCAGTAGATCCTTTTGCACTTAAGGATCATTACCCTCTGCTCTCCACTTTTGATCCAACTATGCTGTTATTAAAACAAACAAAAATCCTAATAATTTTCAATTTTCATGCCTTTGTTTATGTATCTTCAAAATATAAATGTAAAATCTGAACAAATACAAAGACTCTTATACTGTTTTCTTCAATGTTAGAATTCCTCCATTCCTGCCATGTTACTGACGGACAGGTGAAGGGTATTGGCAAAAATCTGAGCACTAATTACGGTTTTCTCTCTAGCCTAATATATGTAGCAACACAGCACCTCATTAACACACACTTTAATTACCATACCCTATAGTTTATCAACCCACTTACAGGAAAAGAAGCATTTGAAAATGGTCCTAGTTCCAAAGGGAGAAAACACCTCCCACCAACCATAAGTGTCAAATCAGACCCTCTCTCCCTGGAAAACCACTCATCCTCCAGCTATAGTTCTGTCTACGGTCTTTTGAAAACAGATGGGAACTCACTGTTTGCACACCCAGAAGGTGGGGTGCAGGTCAGCGTGGATTCAAGCACCATGACCATATTTACAAGGTACAAGGCCCAGGTTTGCTGGGTTGTTTATCTTGCGTTCACCATGATGCTAGCACAGTCTCAGGGCTTTTGGACAAGTGCTGCCTTGCATCCCCCTGACCTGCACCTCAGGCAGAGCTCACCTGCAACTGTCTTAAAGAACAGGTAGCCAAAGGCCTTACATTATCATCTGTGATTGTGACTTGCAGCTGTTTATTTGTCAGAATACCTTTCACAAATGGCTAAGGAAAAAAAATCAGACAAATCATTACATACCTTTACTGTGGCTTCCTGCTCTAGAAGTTTTACAAGCAAACTTTTATATCAACTGGGCTTTGGTATGCCAACATTATTCAAGTGTGGATCTGGTTCAAATGTGTCAGAAAACCATTGGATATCACACCAGAGCTTTGGATCAGACACTGTAACGCTAATATCTTTTGGTTTTGCGTGAAAAATCATATCCATATTATTATTCTGAAAAGCGTGAATACAAAGGGCCTGTAAAAACATGATCCACCTAAAACCTAACAAGGTATGCTATTTGTGAATAAGTTGTCCCGGGTCTTTTTTTCATGAACCCTGCATATTTTGTTGGAAGGAATAATTCCTAATGAAATGGAAACTCTTTTTGCATTTATGCATTACTCATCCTACTATGTGAAGCTCCTCTGGAGAACAGTACGGGGAGAACACAGGCAAGAAAATTGTCTGGCAGTCTCTCTGACATTCAGGGGTATCTTGTCATAGAGGAGATGCATATGCTTCTGATAAGAATATACAGTAGGTCATATTGATATTGAAGGTTTGATAACTCCCACAGTACGGAGCTGTCACTTAGGCGCTCCATACAACAGTGACTTGTTTATTTCTGATATACAGTAATTTACTTCTGTGAGACAATTCAATAGAACTAATGGTCAGAGGATTCTCTTACTGTTGGTTACACCAATTTCACTGCTTGAGAAGAAGCAATTAGCTAATGACAAGAATTTCTTTTGTAATCTTCCCTTCATCTTTGGGGGAGGAAAAAAAAAAATCACATTCCAAGTACTTCAGCATTGCTCAGTTCATTATTTCTGGTTGCAATTATTTTGTGTTCTGCATAGGTTTCTAAAGAAGCTCAGTACACATGCTTTTGTTGGTATAAGAAATAAACCATTAAACAACAACAACAAAAATGTTTGTCTTAACTCTTGTGTGGAGTTAACATTTATCCTCTTGTCTGAATTCTGGATAAGAATGTTATCTTGTTTGCTCTCTATTGCCATGGTTATTTCTGCGCAGGTCATGAAGGGCTGTGCTTGCATAATCTACGTGGAAGTAGCAGGAATACTTAATCTGTTTTATGCAGTATGAAAACATTACCAACATTTACAGCACTTTTGTGCATTTTTTTATACTGCTAACCTCACTGGGGGCTTTTCACATTCTTTCACGGATATCTTTATGGTGGTGGTGTTCTTTCTCATTGACATTCAGTTTAGACTACTCTTTCAGTTTATGCATAGGATTAAATTGAACAGAATTGTTTATTTAAAGGAGACCAACCTGCTGTTCTTCCAGGCCACTCTAAAACTGAATAGTGCCTAACTCTACAATAGGACAATTTGTAGAATAAAGCAGCACTCAGTGTTACTGTGGTAGGGTGGAATCCAGACCTTTACACTGCAGGTTTGTAATGTGACTATTTATGATCAATCCAAGCAAAATGAAAATGTAAGTGCTTCATTTTCTACAAAGTAAAAACAGCTTCACCACAATCACTACTCAAGTAATTTGCCACTTGGTACATTCCATTCAGGTGTAGGTAGAAAGAACAAAATTACTCAGTTAAAGGTGGCGGAATTCAGTGCAGATAAAAAATATTCTGTAAAAGTAAAGGAGGAAGATAATTACAATCTTTCCAGCACAGAACCATTCTAATGTGTACAGAACAGCTTTACCTAGTCTCAATCCACATATATTTTCATTTAAATACAGTCCTTTGCTAATTCTACCACTCTCTAAAGTTTACTGCAGGGAGCATGAAAAAGATGGTCTTTATGAACAGATGGTCTTTTCAAGGAAATGTAGTTACATTTAAATACAGACAAATGTACTGCAGACTAATGGTCCTGTTAGAATGCAAGTTCTGAAAAGGGAAAATATGGGACCACATAATATGCTAGCCCTTAATTATGGAGGGTTTTTTCCCTTCCTGAAGACAAACTAATCACTAATGAAGCTTAATTAGCAGTAAACAGGTACCAGTGTACAGTCATTCATGTACAAACAGATGTCTATTGATTGTATTTGACTGAATACAAATGTGAGTAACTGTTGTTCAGGTATTATTAGTATAGGATGGGAAACTGCAACACAACTGCTACCTCCCCCCCTATGACAAGTGAACAAATTCAGTCTGTCATGCACAGCTGCATTCTTACTTGAAAAGGACTGGCTTACATCTAACACTTGGTAGCAAATTCTTAGTGCCCAGCACGCTATCCAGTGAGAGCCTAGTTGTATTTGAGAGCAAGAGTGGAGAGATTTTACCAAACTGCAGTCCAAATGAGCAATATGCTATATTTTTTACCTTCTGAGACACTTCCTAAAATTCACTGTTTTCCACGTTTTTGCAGAGATCCTGCAATTTTATGCACGCTGCCTGGGCCAGCTGTAATACTGAGTGCAAGAAAGGACCAACTAGGACATAAAAGTCTGAAGTATGGGTTTGGTTTTGTTTCTTTTTAAGGAACCTCTCTTCTTTCTTTCATGTTCAACAGAGTTCGTTTATCAAGTCCATCAGACCTAAATCTGTGAAAAGCCAGCTCAACGTGAGGAGGCCAGATGACTTCCACAGGAGTAGAATATTTGGGGAGTAAACACTGTCAGCTGGGGAACACAATCATGCTAGGGCAAAGATACAAAGAAACCTTGAAATTGAGAAGAAATTCTAACCTTTAAACTATATTGCTTCGTGTGTGTGTGTTTGTTTTCTTTGAAAGGCTCCTTGAGCTCACTATCTGAAGTTTAGGGCAATGCCTTTCAATCCTCAGCAGCCAGACTCCACTTTCAAGTCTACAAATACAATGAAATTAAATTATGGAAGATAAAGGCCCTCTGAACTCTTTTTTCTACTGACAGTTTCATGTTAGGTATAATGTTTTTTTGAACAACATTTGAACCAAAGTAGCCAAAGTTGTACTCTTTTTCTTTTTTACTGTCTAATGAGAATGGTGAACCTTTCACCTTCCAGAGATAAGCCCTACGGCCCTTCCCTATGGGTCTGTGGAAAAGAGCAAAATGATGTGAGTACTAACAACAACCAAGATCATTCCCCCACTGTGTTTGAAATAGGAGCAGCAGCACAAACGGAATTCCACACTCAGCGGTGCTGCCTGCTGCAGGACTCCAATTTCTAGAAATGAAAATGAGCACAGCTTGGAGCCGCACCACCTCCCCGGAAACCCCGCTCTCTGGAAGCAATGGCACAGATGCACCAGGGTCTAACTGAGGGCAACAAGAGTCTTTCTGACGTGATGAGGAGGGATAGGTATCAAGAGTTATCCAGTGTTGTCAGTTACGAGGCTCTCACAGTTGACAGAAGACACTTAAAGAGAAGTCAGTACTGCAGAAGTCCATATGACAGATCTTAGCAACTTATTTTGGTCTTCTCTAATTGTTTTTTCAAAGTGAAAGGGGCAGTGAATCTGGAAAGGATGACAAAAGGTTCAGTGTATAGCACTCTACTTCCGCGGTTGATCACATATGAAATTTTCACTTGGCTCATCAGCCATAGTGCAGAAGGAAAATAGTAAAATACTGAGTTCACTGAAGTCATCAAATGGGTCTTTGGCTGTTATTTCTGTGGAGACAAGAATGAACTTCTTAAAAGGAAATAATCAGTACTGAACTAATTCAGCTTGTGCAGTTATTGCTGGAAGTCTGATTGCAGAAGTCAGCCAAGTGGACACAGGCTGATGATAAACACTTGAAAAAAATAATTCTTTATTTTATAAAAAAAGAAATATATGCAACAATATCAATGCTTTTACAGCTTTCCTCAGAGGAACTTAATTTTTCTCTCTTAATTTGGAAGTAAACATGTAGAAAGTTGTCAGTGTCTTTAGAGTTTTCTTATTTCTAGCTTAAGAAACAGTACAGAACTAATAGATAAGAGACTATTTAAGAGCCTCTAGTAACTTTCCATACATTTCCCCTCAGATTTGATTTTGATTCACAAATACATCATTTGCGCTGTCTCTGAAATAGGTGACACGTAGTAGTCCTGCATAATTTTAGGTTTACAGATTCAAGACATTTGTAACTGATTCTGCAGCACAGCCACACATCAAAGCAATGATTAAAATCTAAGTTCTGGTGGGAGTTCAATCACATAAAAACCTATACAAAGCAACATTAACATCCAGCCATGCATAGTTTTCATAGAATCATAGAATGGTTTAGGTTGGAAGGGACCTTAAAGATCATCTAGTGCCACCCCCCTGCCATGGGCAGGGACACCTTCCACTAGACCAGGTAAAGAGTGTGTGGTTGGTATCACAATACTCAAAGGTTTAAATCTTGACTACTGTCAAATCCTCCTAGATGGTGAGGAGTCCTTTTGTGTTTAGCTCAAGCAAAGTAGCATTATTTTTTTTCACTCTTCCTAAAAAAGTAACAACAGAATTTCCATATATGAGATTAAATGCACTGCTGTTACCATACAAATGTAGTGTGAAGAGCAATCTTTGCATCAGTTGCATACAGACATCTGCTCCATAAATCCAAAAAAAGTTATTTTTAAATCATTATTTTCTACTGCAATGCTCAGGAACATTCCCACTGTATTCCTTTGTTGTCTCGTTCAATAATACCTCCGCACATAAATGGTACTAACACAATCAGTTTACCTCTGCTATTATTTATTATTCATGTTGTGGGAGCACATAGAAACCCCAGCCATGGGGCCTTGATCTTATTTGTACTTGCTGAACAAATACATCCTAAGAGACAAGTCGCTGTCCTGAAGAAACATTTTATTTACAGCCTAAACAGACAAGACAGACAAAGGGTGGGAGAGGAAATAACAAGGTGAAATGGCTTGTCCACAGTCACACTGCTAACCACTGACTTATTGAGGACAAGTAGTGAGCCACTGTCAAGTCCAAGAATAGAAATCTGGTCAATGGGGATGCTCCAAAGAGCCAAACTCCCCAGCGTGGCCCCTGGAGTACACAGTACCTTGACTACAGTCACCCTTTTATAGACACTGCCCTGACAAGTCTTATATGGCAGTCGTACAACCCATCACATCCCACGTGTTTCTGCACTGAAACCTCAAGGAGAAGCTACTAGGTTTCAGGGGTTGCATGGGGTTTATGCTGCCATAACTACTGATCAGAAGCACAGGTTTGACCTGTGAGATGCCCAGTACCTGCAGCTTTCATACAAGTCACTCGGTGCAGATCAAATTTCTTGGGATCGCTCACAGAGTTACTACGCTGCAAGTTTGCCTGCGCAGGGCCAAAAATGCATTTGTTTATTCATGCCTGTCTCAGTGGCATAAGGAGCAATTACTGCTTATGGGGATTGAATGTGGAAGTCTGCGGTGATTAAAGAACATAGCACGGAGAACAGCTCGATCACCTTCACCACTCCTGAAAGACTCAGGCTCATTAGGCTCATCTGTTCATGCAGAACAATGTTAATTCACCCTAAAAAGGATGGCGGGAGAGGTGAAAGGTTGCTACACATCCCCAGAGCTTACATATGGCACTGATAAGCTACAGGAGAAGAAAAAAAAAAAAAACAAAAAACTGGAAATGAGTGGAAGAGGCCCTTAGATCACAGTGTGGCTGGAGGTAAAACATCTGTCACATTCAGTTTTCTACAGAACCAAAAGGACTCATTTATTACCCAGCTCTCCACCCAGAGATTTATATGCACAGTTACATCTAATAGATGAATGATGTAAAACTTAATAGTTACAGCTAAAATGGTAGAGCTACTTAGGAAACCCTCACCAAAGCCCTAAGACTGAAGTGCTGACTTCTGGTCATCTCAGATTAGACCCCAGGCTTCTGCTCTGTATGAGCAGACAGGTTGGCACCAAGGTCCTGGGCAAATTGCAACTGAAGTAACAATGTCCCACCTAATTTACACCTCACTTCCCCGCCTTTTAAGTAGCCATCAGATCTTTCTTACCCCATTTCCATATGCTGTTTTTAAATGATAGCACTATATCTTCCCAAAGATGTGGCTCTGTTTTCTGACAGATGGAATAATTTTTATATATTGTTTTACCTGCATCACTGGGGAGCTCTGCAGCATAATTAAAACACAGGACAGATGAAGAGGTTTATATCACTGCAACATAATGTGCGCTTGAGCATCACTTATTTCATCCCTGCTTCCCAAGGATGCAATGCTTGCCGGATGCCAGGCTGTTTGACTCCTCCTGGTAAGTGACTGGAGGGCAAAACAAATGCAGCAGTTTTGCCCCATAGTTTCTTGGCACCAGCTCAGCATCTACACCTCTGTTGGTCATTCCTAACCTAAAGTGTTAACTATATCAGAAAAATGTGTTCTACGAGAAGGCAGATGAATCAGGTAATGGGACTACACGATGTTAGGCGTGGGATAGAGAAGAAACAAATTCAGACATACTACTAGCAGTGTATAAAGACGTGCTACACTAGCTGATCACACTCTGTCCACAGTGCTGGGGGGGGGGGGGGGGGGGGGGGTGGCAAGGCGAA
>NW_009650170.1:371440-378236 GCF_000708025.1 Charadrius vociferus | reverse complement strand
AGCTGTCCTGGTGCAATCCTGACCCTACTATTGCTTATCTATTAGTGCTGGGATTTTCAGTGATACCTCCCAATGAGGTTTGTGCATCTAAATCTCTCAACCTTCTTCAAAACCCCAACCTGAAGGTTGTCTATAAACTTAGTATTAAGAGCTGTAACAGTAAATATATATATAAAAAAAACCCCACACCAATACCACCACAACCAAACCCAAACAAACCAACCCAAACCCCATAACCTCAAATCAAAAACTGTTTGGAAAGAGTTACAGTAATAACTTTCTTACCCTGTAGAGATTAAACCAACGTCAAAGACCAGTCAGGAATGTATCCAGAAGGCTGGTTATTGCACTATTACCTACAATAGGGCTTCATCCTAATACACACATGATTAACCATTATTGGTGAGAAATTACTAGACTAAAAAAACATTAAAAAAAAAAAAAAATCATTGGCGTGAGCCAGCCTGGCTGTACATATTACCACACTGCTCCTCTGTTATTTCTTAGTGATCTTTTCTCATTTTCTGCTTTTGTCACTTGTTGGGCATGCTGTGCATGGGATGAAGCAGCAGCAAAAAATGCCAGCAAGTTTCTGGATTAGAAGTGACCTTGTGAAGCTACTATGATAAATTCAGCCTTGCTACTGTTACCGATGTAAGTTCCCAAGGGTATCACCAGTTGTAAACGGCAGAGAAAGAAGGCCCTCCCCCAGGATCTTAGGGTACAATCCATTAACATGACAGAACTACTCATCTCTGATAGTCTTTATACATACAGAATAAAGCCCAACATTTTCATGTGGGCGTCAGTTTTCTGATGCTATTTATTTTTCTTTGCTTTTGCACAAAGATAGCATAAAACATACACAACATTAAAGTGATATATGAATCTATGGACAAACGTCTAGAGAATTTTGGAGTCAAGACTTCACCTCATTCCCACAGCACCAACAAAGCAGCTTCACAACACAGGAAAGAGAGACGTGGTCTGGCGGGTTTTTGCTGAATGAAGGAAACAACCAACAATTTTTAGCATTTTAACTTGTTTAACTACCTTAGAATGGAAATTAAGTATAAATACTTAATCAGCAAATCACCAGAAATCAGATACTTGGATAAAGCACATGTGAAATGAGTGGTGCAAATGGATGCAAGACGATGACGTTAACTTAAAAATCCACAAAGTAAAAAAACCCAGTAGAACGCAAGAACCACGAAGGCCTTGCAGACAGATATTGTTACTGAGGTCAAAAAAAACCACTTTATCTTGGCATGCATTAATAACCCATAGGGATTCTAGGTATCTGTTCAATAGTGTGAACTATCTGCAAGATCAGCAAAACCAGAAAAAGTTATTGATTACTCTTATCATTAAAAATCAGTTGACACGAAGTCCCCTGTGAATAGGCAGCACTTTGGACCAGAGATCTACTCATTGCCGATCTTTTTAGTGATAAGATAAAACAATAAATTGACTATTCGGACAAATCTCTCTTCTCACGTTTGCCTTGGAAATATCATTGTTCTGGAAAAAATATCAAGGAATACCCTTTGTTAGACAACATACAGCACATCATTAATTTTAGTGGAATTTTAAATTTCAGTATCGGTAATTTGAAAATAAAAATACCTGTAGAGAAAAGTTCTGACACATTATTATAACAAAGAGGCAATGTTAAAAAAAAATGAAACCACACAACAACAAAAAAAAACCCCAAACCTCTTTGCAAGACAATATGCAGACAAAGCCAAGTGAAAAACCAGATTATTTCTGTATGTTACCAAATTAAGTTAGGTTTGTTGTCAAAGAAGCTTTTTGCTACGATTTTATTTGTAAATAATTCATGCTCTTTTTTGCCTCTTCTTTTATTAACAGGCTTATGTTTCCTGTTTTTATGTTTAGCAAAACTAAAAAGCATATTTTCTTATGTAAAGCTAAAAACATTCTGGTGGGGTTGGTTTTCTGACATGCATCATGACAGTTTCTCTACAAAAAGCCTTTAAGACACTATGGAAGATACGCAACATTCAGGGACGTTTAGCTATCTGCAAAAATCAGATCTCAGCAAACCTACAGAGCAACAGGATATCTAACAAGCCCTTCTGGCCATAAACACAGTTTATTGTTACATAAATATGATAATGTGCAGTTCCTGGACAAGGAAGTGTGACCCTTGTATTTCTAGCCATTTTTTCCTAATAAAATCTCCTTCCTAGTCTGTATCACTCTCCTTGAAATCTTACCCTTCTTTTGCTACTATAAGTCAGTCTTTTCATACATCACTTTCTACTTTTCGATCCTTCTCTTAATACATCTTTAGAAAAACTTTTGTTTTCCCTGTCATTTCTTATTCATGGCTCTGTTGAAACCATGGCTCCTTCCCTTTCCCTGGTAATCCTACACATGTGCACCAGCTGTTATCGGCTCTCGCAGAGCACACACACATATTTATACATTTCTGCATCAGACCACAACTGCTGCCTGTCTTGTTGGGTTGGGGCATTGTTCCAGACCATGGCAAATTTAATTTCCTCCACTTACACCTATCCCTGAAGCCCAGTAAAACCTTCCTTTAACCTGTTATTTTTGCCACCCTACCTCTCTCTTTGCATCCCTGCATTATCTCACTGTCTTTTCTTGATTTCACCAAACATTACGGTTTTCCTTTCGAGAGAGATCTACCTCCATCACTGATAGCACTTCCCTAACACATTCTCTTCTATTGTCAAATACTTTATTTTAAGATAAGACAACATTTGTTTAATTGCAAGCATTATTATAAGGCTTCTGCTACAACAGAGGCAATGCCTGGTAATAATAATTTTGTTTTGCTTTTTAAGTAAAGCAAATGGATGTACTTATGCTCTTAGTCAAAAATTAATTCCTGCCAACATTTTCAAACAGGCAAAATTACATGAGCTAGGCATATAGAAATCTCTGATAGGCATAAGATGAAATATCATCACTCTTCATCCACTGAATTTATATTATGGAATATATTTATTCTGTACATAGAGGATAACTCTATATTACTTCTTTTTATGTATGACAGATGTTCATTCCTCATTCCTTTTATACAGAATAACTTAGTGGGAAATACCACACATTTTCTTTAACAGCAGAATTCAACCCCAGATTTTGCCCTCTAAAACTACAGTGTGGCTTTTATCCTAATTTATTCTAAAAATACAGTAATCCATTGCTCTCTACCAGTTGAGGAGTGCGGTAACAGGCAATCTGTTCCAGCCAGTTCTCTGTTACACTTGCTGGGCGGTAACACAGCCATCACCTGGGAGCAGCCACAACTTAAGCAAATCATCTCACAAGAACTCATCTCTTTCCACTCAGCTGTTGTGTAGGGGGAAAAAAAAAGAAAAATCTCAGAAGATGAAACTGTATGTAGTTGCATTGAAAAAACTGAGTGCCTTAAATGAAAAGCCATTAAGTGATCTTCAAGAGATATAAGACAAAGAGAACAAACAACGTGTCGTGATAAGAATTCTCCTTTTGATCAAACAGCTTCCCCTTTTTATCTGAGATACAGCAAACAGGCAGCTCTGGCTTCTATCACCTTGAACACTTTAGGTCCTACAGAAGAAAGATGAGGAGCATCAGTTAAGTATTGCAGCCCATACCATGCCTCACCTAAATCATTTTTACACAGATGAGCGCATGCAAATCCAACAGAGATTTGGCCTTGCCGTACATGTTGGGCTGTGGACTGTAGACAGTAGCCTAATTGAATTTTGCTGTCAGTATGTGCAAGCACTTTCAGCCTACCTCTTTCCTGGGGTGCTACGCTTAAGCATTATAAAATTGACATAAATGCAATAGACTTCAAACAGCAAGCTCAAGCATTAGACCTAGAACAAGATTCTTACACCGCCTTGTCTGTACCCCTATCCAGGACTGCTCCCGGTGATACATGCTGAAACGCTGTTTTACCTGCTCCTGTTGTATATTTTTTCACCTTTGTACAACATCAGTGATTACCACCTTGTTAATATTCAAACAAAAAATATCCAAGGCCAATATTTAGCGCATTAACAGCACCCTGTCCCAAGACACAAACCCGTTTGGAGACATTTGTAAACCTAAGCCTTGGTATTCAGTTTTTAATTAACAAAGAAAGCTTAATATGCGAATTTTTTTTTTCCATCCATCTGGCACTAAAATTGCTGAGTTGCTTCTATTACATTTTCAGGAAGAGTTTGGGGCTATTAGAAGAAAATTACAGTATATTTCGCTCTCTGTGGTCCACTTTCCTATTTCAAAAGCAAAAGGTGTTTGGAATTGAGAAAAAAAGTATTAAAGAAGATATTAACTATAGTCATATTTTTATGCGTTCTTTCTACTGCCAATGGAAAGGCCTTTTATTTGCCTTTTCATATGTTTCCACTGTTCCGTATCAGGTCTCTGCATTTTTCCCCCATCAAATTTTAACACACAAAGAAAGAAAAAGAAAAAAAAAAGCTACAATTAATGCATCGTCTATAGTTTGAAAAAGGCCCAACTTCACTGTTCCAATTTAAAGGCCCTGTTGTGGTGAGATGACTTAAAAGTGGAACATTTTTATATTGCAATCTAGCACTTGTTCTCCTCAGTGATTCCTTTATCCTCATGGGGTTATCTTCAGGGACTGTATATTGAGTTTTTAAATGAAACTCTCCCTGTCTTTTCCTTCTGATACTTTCAAACTTTTCGCTGAAGGAAACGTTTGCGAGCTCTGCAGAGCCTTCTGTAGTACTCCTCTATCCATTTTCCACCTTGCCTGATACAACTTTACTAAGTACCACATTATAAAGAAATTCAAAGAAACTAGAAACAACTTTGCTTCTAACTAAAAACCAGAGGGGGGAGAACATATAAGGAGCATGTTAGGAACTGCTCTTTTTCTGACTTAGTTTCATTAGATATCCCGGTGGAAATAAAACACGGAACATATGTTCATAAATAAAGTGAACATCTGATTAATTCTGTTTCTATGTTTTTAATTGATCTATTTCTCAATACATAATGCACAAATTACCATATCTAGGTTGCACTGGAAAGCCAACATGAAACCCTAGAATATGCAGTGGAAGAGGCTTTAGGGATTTTTTAGCACAAGGTAAGCTTTAACTAAGTTAATGTTCCCCTGCTTTCTCAAAGGCATCCGGCACACCCCACCTTAACAACAGCTCCTTGAAAGGCATCACCCTGTGACACCCTCTGTACCAGCAGGGCCACCACCCGCCCAAGTAATCCATCAGGGCCAATCTCTTGCTGTGGGACTGGCAACTGCCAGATGCCGCAGCAGAAGCTGAATATCTCTTATCAGTTCATCTAATTATCTACATTATCCAGGGGAGGAAAAGAGATTTCTTTATATCTCCACATGGCAATCAACAGGCGCAAAACTTGAAGAGATAATCTTTGACTTAACTGTAATTCATAACTTGTCTAGTGCCACCACAAATGTTATTCTTCAAACAGGAGCTACCAAACACTAGATACAAACTTCTGAGTTCATTACTGCAGACACTGACAATAACAAAAACACATCAGTGTTTTCCTTCCCTGGGAACAAAGGGCGTATCTATACAGCTATTATTGCAGTCTATCAAATGCCGAGTGTTAATTGTCTTCCTTCCACAGCCATTTACTGCAGGACCAAATAGCTGCTTCTGTAAGAACAATCAGAGAAAGATGGAAAATACAGACTTTCAGCTCAAGGAGGTTTTTTTTTCTAGATATGTTCTCTTTCATTAAAATTCCTGTGCAAAGGAACAAACCTGCAAAGCTATGGACTCCAAGGGTGTCAAGAAAACTCCAAGATTCGTAGGATGTCCTTGAGTATCAGGGAAATTTTCATAAAGATCAATTTCTCTAACAAGAATTTTCTTGCCTATATTGGCCCCATTACACTGTGCTTATTTATATAACCCAGGATTAATTCTTCTATTCATTTACAAACCAAATCAGTAAGTTTTGAAAGGATGGCAAAGCAAGAATCCTTGTCTTTTAGCCTAAAAGGCAAAAGGCGACATATCTAGGCCTACTGTAAAGTTTGCCGTAACCAGTATGAAAAAAGGACACAAACTGATGCACCTCATTCCCCTGGAAACAGGAATTTGAATTTAGATTCATTTAATCTAAAAACATCAAAAGGAATGTCTTAAAGCAGAATGATGTTCCACAGTTCATATGGCAATTACTACGGGGTCATGTTGTCCATTACTGTGGCTCTTCTCCTGCACTGTATGTTTTCATTGCTTACTAATTACAGGAATGCAGAATCAATTAAGAGAAAATAATGAAAGGGAATATATAATTTCCATAAATAAAAAGAGCCACTTTCTTTAGAAACATTATATAAGCAAATGAAGGAAATCAGCTTTAATTTAACAGATGGCAATCCATTTGAAGACACTGCTCACCACTAAGCCATACTTCCTAATTAGAGAATCTTGTCTCTGTGAACCTTTACTTATTACTGCATCATGATCTCTCCTGCCTAATCTGCTATGAAGGGCTAATTAATAATAACCCACGCTAGCCAATGCGGATAGACTAAAGTGAACAGAGAATTAGATATACATTATCTGGAAATAATGCTCACTCTCTGAAAAACAACTAAAGGACTTTATTGACCTAACTCGTTTAACAAATGACACTTAAGTAATTCATTGACAGGGCAGAACAATGGCAGGACTGAAAGCCTATTAAGTCATTTTTCTAACAGACATCACACTGCAATAGCTGTAAATTTCTGGTGTAATTAATTAATTAAGACTTAAATATTTCAGTGATTAAT
>NW_009650170.1:364086-371374 GCF_000708025.1 Charadrius vociferus | reverse complement strand
AGGCTATACAAAAAAAAAAATCTATTTAGAAAAAAACCCTCTCCTAGTTCAGTCTTAGAAGACTGAAAGCATTTATTGCAAATACTGTGAAAACAAAGTGCTGATATTGCTCTTACTTTTGGTGCATTTTCACTTTTCATTTGAGGACTACATTTAGCAGATTTTATTTAGGGACAAATATTCAACTCAACTTAGATGCATACAGCATTTCCAAGTCCCATGACCCCACTGAAGGATTTGGCTTTAAATGGTGGTGCACCTTACCCAAATATCACAGGCCATCCTCCTCTGTTCCCTGCTGACCTTGTGCCACATGCAACCCAACTGGCAGACAAGAGCACGCCAGCCCTTCCCACCTAACCTCAAGCCTGTGCCCCTCTTTATTGTGTTTTGAGCCTCCGTCCCTCCCAGCATCCCACTTCATGTAGTGTCTGCCACCCTGCACAAATTACATATCTGCTTGCAGCAAGTGGGGAAGTAATCTTTTTGGGTTTTTGTTTTTTTTTTTGGCTTTACCAGCTTAGAGCAAACCACTCAGCTCAGCGTGCCTGCTAGGAACAAAGATGATTTGCTTTTATCCCTCTTCCACGTTAAAGTCCCAGTCACACACGGAGGGACCTGGATACCAGTGCAAAGAAAGACTGAAGCCATGAGGCACACAATGCCTACACAGATAAAATTTCCTTCCAATCCACAGGAGATACTCACATTTTTAAAACCAGCAGGGGCACTAGATTACCCACACTGACCTCTGTTTTATGGCACATTAGATTTCTCCCAATTACCATTCCACTGAGATCTGCAGGTTTAGGCCAACCAGCTGACTTTGCAGGATCAGGGCTAACCTCTTCCATCCCACAGGAAGTAATAACAAGAAAAAGAAACTTAGAGGAAAATCAAAAGAAAATAATTTCCTGGCATTCTAGCCTTAGCTGTTATCAATGCATATTGCATTTCACTTCATCTTCTATACAGCTCTTAGCATATTCAGCACCTCTGATGGAAATCAGCATGGTAGAATGACAACAAACATACCCAGAGCTCTTCAACCCTCTTGGCTGTATCATTTCTATTTATCTGTTGTCTGCATAAGTCCCTTTATTATAAACTCTTTCTTGAGGCTAAACATTAATGAGAGATATTGCAAACTCAAAGCTCAAGATTTCTGCAAGCTCAATAGAATTTATAATCATTGCAAATGCTTTTTATATAAAAAGCTAATATTTTTAATCTTTTTTTCTTTTTTGAATTAAAAGCCTCTTTCATATTCGATGTATTAACTGTATTAGCATTTGTTCTCTACGGATATCACATCTTAATGATAATTATTTGCATGGTAATGCTTATTAGTACATCCAACTGGATGTGAACAATAAATAGAAAAAAGTGTAAAGTGCAAAACACTTCACACTATATATTTCTGGAAAAGGATGGGAAGCTGTAATTGCCAGTGATTGCAGCCAAGCCTATAATAACTGGCGTGAAATCTAAGGTGAAACTAATATGAAAACTGTAATGTAGTTTAACATAAGTTAGAAGGTTAGATTAGTTTATTAAATTTAGCTAGAAAATAGAATAAATTTAGTTTCTTTACATTTCCTCAGGTACGGCATTTTGAGTAATGTAAGCACTTAAAATAACATTGTCCCCATAGTCCTCCCTAATTCTCTCAATAAAATTCACCTGTTTTGCAAAGCACACAGAAACACCAACAGCCCTGGAGTTGCAGAGCCGTGGGGTGAACATGGCTCCAACATGCGCTGACAGCTGTGCTGGTGAGCGCAATGTGTATCTGCTCAAGCTGGTACCACTGGTCACACTTCAGGTCCTCATCTTTTCAGTGTATCAGACCCATTTTCCCACAACTGCTTTTATGCCAGTATCACTGCGGTGATAACTGAGGGTTTGGCTTGTTTGGGGCTTTAGGTTTGGGGTGTTTTGGGGTTTTTTTTTGGTTTTGGTTGTTCGGGCTTTTTTAAGAGAAAAAGTATTATTTGGGGCCCAACTAAAGACCTAGCAAGTATAGGAGAATCTTGTTCAGCTAGTTCTCTGGGGTCATTGTCCATCCCTGTCCTTTTCTATCAGTTTTGCTCCTCAGGGATGTTATCTCCCTGCTCTCACAGATCCTTGCAGGGTTCCCTTCTCCTCTTTCAAGCCCAAAAGCTTCCCACCCTGCTGCCCACTGCCCTGGCAGGCTGCTGGCACAAGGAGGGAGAGATGCCCAGAGTGACTCCCAAGAGCTGGAGGGGTAGGATCAAGCAGGGCGCTCTCACCACTCTGTCACGTCTCATTTGCAGTGAAATTATCAGTCCTTTGGGACAAAACCTGTGTCTGGATGCACAGCCTCAGAAAAGAGAGGCTGGCTCTGGATCCCACAGCATTTTGCGGAGCTGCTGGTGCAGGGGAACACATCACCCCATATCCACTCCCCAGTGCTTGTGTTTGTTCTCCATGGGAAAAGGTAAACTCTGCTTAGGATAAAAGGGTTATCCCCTGGTGATTATTTTAATGTAACCTGCTATGAGACACCAAACATACACTTGGACTGCCACCACTGATTCAGACTCTAGTTCTCGAGGGCACTTAGAAGTCTCTTAGCACAGTCCTAGTCAAATACAGCTCTTCAGACTGATGTGGGGCTTGACCCCAATACAATCTTGGCCTGAAGGCAGGAGAACCAGCTAAGCTAGGCACACTAACACCTACGCTATGACAAGATAACCTCTTCTTTCTTTGCGAAAACTGACTTTAATTGCAGTTTCATTCATGATAATGACCTACATAATTTTCAATAATTGGATACAATTTATCTTTTCTTAATGAAAAAAATGGAAATTAGCAAAGAGATACGAAACTGGAAAATGCTTCATTTGAAACCTCTTCATTAATTATCAGGATGTCTAAACACCATTTTGAGAACTGCACTTACAGAACAAGAATCCAACTCATAATTTTTTTTCATTCTTCTGTAGAGTTTACTGTAATACTCTATTTTAAAAACGGCACCTACTTCTAGGAGGTACCTGTTTTATCTGGGTAACATTAGCTCCACTTCTGAACTGAGTTGTAACTCCACACTTACTTTCTTGAACAGGTAGCACAACCACCAGTATAAATGTGAATGTACACTCTGAACTCATTAAATGAAGATGTTTAGGACTTACTGACATTCTTATAAATTGCTCATATCTTCCTAGAGTTTTTAGTAGGCTCTGTATCAACCACAGAATTCTTTAAATCCTTATTTTAAAATTAATTAATTATTATAATTCCCATCACGTTCCTCATAACTAGCTCTGACATCAGCATTTGATGGATGAAACAAAACAAGCTGGACTTTGAAATGACTGGTATACCTTTATATTCTTGCAGATGACAATGATTAATAAAACTTAGTGTAAAACACTATATTTACCAAGTCTCATTTTACATTTGTTGACTTACTAAATTACTTTGACATATCTCCAGTTTATGTTCTATTACTGAAGAATAACTACACAACAGATGGCAGTGTGTTTGCATAACAAGTTTTTTCAGCAGGTCAATCTACAAGGTGGTTATAGGGATTGATATATATTGGTAAGCATGGGGTTTTTTTGGCAATATCAATCAGACAGTCAATATAGTAATTTCTATATTGCAAAGGAGAGGTTTAGCAAACTACGTTGTATTATTATTATGGACAATTCTTTAAATAGCAACATTATAGTACCAAGGACTAAGATTGGAGTAGGGCCAGTATATAGAACATGACATTTCTAGGTAGAATTGTTTTTCAAAGAGGAACTTCAAACCTTTGAATCCTCCAAAAATATTAACAAAGAATGGCTATGAAATCATATTGGAATTTATTTGGTATGTAAAAATCTGTAGCTATATCTATTGCATTCTTCAGCAATAAGCAATAGATAATTATGGACTATGTCATGTCAAGTGAAAATAATATCTTGCAAATAACAAAATTATTATAAAGGAAAGCTATGCCTCTCTGAGAACCATGTTATTTATTTATTAAAAAAACCAAAAAAGCAAATCTGAAACAAAATCCTAAATCCTTCATTTCTGGAATACATCCAAAGATATTTGAATGAAAAGTTACATTTTCCCCTTACACAGCATACTGAATCAAACTTCTCCATCTAACGGGAATGACTTTGGTTGTCTTACCTCAGCCACCACTCCTCAGTGCTACATAACGTGACAGTACTGATTAATAAATCAGAACAGTTTGATCCTGTGTCAAGACAGAGTGACTGTAGAGAGGACATAGAAAATGAGTTGACCTGCAGCTCAGGATGCCTGGCTTCAACTCCCAATGCCACCCTTGAGCTGTTGCCTGGCCCTGGACGAGTGACTTCACCTATTTGCACTTCAGTTATTAGGACAGTGATTCATTCTCTGAGATCTGAGAATATAAAGCTTTATATCAACGTGGGGTACAGTTGTTACTTATAGTTGGTATACATTGTAAGCGGTTCTTTCTATTTTGTCTGGTCGTAAGAACTGGTAAGTGACATCCCAATTGATTTTCAGCCAAAGAGACAGCTAATACGAATGACTTTCTGTCAAAGTCTTGAAATGAAACAATAATGAAAGAATTAACACAAAAGACGATTATTGTATGTTCTTCCAAGGAACAATCCAAAGACAAAGTTCTGATTAATTAGTGCATTTTTAAAAAAGAACATCTCTTTTGGCATCCTACACCAATGTATGACTGCCATTGGGGAGGGCAGGGAACAGCTGTTTTCCATGAGAAATTCTAGCTTGTCTCTGTGGGTGAGTATTTCTATTTGTGATGTACCCTGCTTAGTGCCAGACCACTAATTTTTAGTAATGCAGGGTCTGTCTTTGAGGCACAAAAAGAGTGAAGTGGTGTAATAATTTGGAGGTTGAAAATTCACTGCTTGATACCTCCTGTAGTAAATTTGACCCTGGAATATTAAGGGGTGTTAAATAAATTGGACAAAGAGGTGTTTGGGGAGCAAAAGTGCCAGACTCACTGCCATGAATGAGCAATTATATGTTCACGAACCAGCTTATCACAAATTACATGCCTACAATATCTATTACTATAATGACCTTGAGAGTTGACTCATATTCTCCCTTAACCTAATGAGCATGCTGAGTATAATCAATTACGTCTGCAATTAAAATTATAATTTGTCTAACAAACTCTTCTTTGCTTTCAGACATTTTTTAACAAAGCCTGTTACATACTGGTAAAAGATAAATATTAATTTTCTGTTGTGTTCTCATTTTTTCACTTACTCTGTGGCTAATTTATTAAATCATATTACCTCTTCCCATTATTTTTTAAGTTTCAGCAAAATTTAGTTAAGTTTCAGTCCTGAATGTCATGGGATAATTATAACATTTAACAGCAATTTATCATGTCCCAATAGGGTTTGCAACCTGTCTTTGCCTGCCTATTGAAATTTGTTTGCATGTTCCACTCAACTGTTACTGCAAATATTCTGCCTTTCACTTCTATACACACATGTCCTGTTGTACTGGAGTGACTGGAATATATTCTGCCGAATAGAGCTGACATCTATTGCCAGCCCGGACCCGCTGATGTCAAGTCAAACCAACATAAGCAAAACACAGCCCTAACCATTAAGGAACAGGATGTCATTCATTGCAATCTGCTGCTAATTATAGTCAGCCAGGCAAGCAACTACAGAACAACTTTTTTGCTTACGTATCCAGGTGTTCAACAAACACTTAAAAAGATTAATATGGAAATTCAACACACTAATCATAAGAAAATGGAAAGAACTGGAAGAGGGGGTTAAAAAATGAATGGGTCCACAAATTTCATGTAAGGAACCCTTCCGGTTCTCAAGAAAGGACAACCTCTGCTCTTCTAATGTATGACTGCTTCAAAGTCCCCAGAGTGTTGAACCCCTGCACTGAGCTCAGAGAGTTTTGAGTGAAGCCATGTATCTCTAAATGGTCATTGCTTGCACGCTTCTCTCTTTCAGAGCTGTTACTGCACATGATGCCAATGAACAGCACCCACTGGCATGCAGTCATCACAGCGAGGGGAGTGAGCACTTGGCTGGCTCTGCACCACAAAAGCAGCAGCTTGGCTTCAGGCAAGTGAAAGCCAGGATTTGTAACTGCAAGCATAAGTCTTCAGGGCATCGCACAAAGATGCTCCATCAAGTAAAGCCAACCTAGAGTAGTGCTGTGCCCAAGGCAATATGCTCTTCTAAATCCTACTGGTAGCTTAGCTGCAGCGAGCTAGCTCGGTGACAGTGTGTTTCCCAGCACAATAGCAACTAAACACATGCCCAGGTCCGTACAGATGTGCAGACTCCTGTGCAGGTAAGCTCAGCGCTTTCTACAACAGAACAAGCAATCTTGTCTCCCTGCTTCAATCTGCTGCCAGGCAAGGCCAGCAAATGCAAGCAAAGCACAGCCCTAACCGCTAATAAACGAGATGCCACTGCTCATCCTGCAATCAGCTGTTAATTATAGAGCCAACCAGGTAGGCAACACCTGAGCCACAGATGCCATCAGGGCATTGCTGTGGCACGGCGCTGTGCTGAGGAATTACACCCAAGGAGTTTTCTCACCTGGTACAGCAGTGTTTTGGCATGCAGTATTTTTCATGCAGAAGGGAATTAGCTGAAAGACTCATTTCCTGCTTCCATGATCTGTTCTTAAAAGTCCCAATTAAGTAAAAGCATGTCAAACTCAAGAGCTTTGTTTGCTTACTTTCCTTCTCCAACGTGCTTTCTTCCCAGGACCTTCACATACTTAATGCTCTTTATGAAATATTGATGTCTACCTCAGAAATGAGGAATGATGAAGCTGTTATTTATATAAAATGAATTAAGTTTCCAATAGAAATGAGTTTTGTATCCTCCAGATTTTGGATCTTTGTAACATACTACACCTGGATGGGACCTGGAGGATGACTGACTGCTGTGGAACACAACTAAAATCACAGGAAACGGGGAAAAAAGACCCCTTCAGGTACAGAAATACCCACGAGTCACTTCTCAACATGCTACAGATAATGAATAAACTATCCCCTATTTTGTATTTATTTCTGTCAACAAAATCTAATCAAAGTTCATTTTTTTTTAGAAACCCAATAGTTACACTAAATTAGATTACATAGAAAATTAAATCATAAATCCATGTAACTAGGCCCTGTCTCTGTTGCTCCAAAACACAACTTTGCTCTCCTGAGCACCTCATTTAATTCTAAGAGCCTAAACTTCCAAACTAGTTATGGATTTGATCATTTAATAACATGAAACAAGTAATCGTG
>NW_009650170.1:360105-363887 GCF_000708025.1 Charadrius vociferus | reverse complement strand
GCATGTATGCCCTATAGAACTGACTGTAGGACAAGATTTAATATTGAAAAGAAGGAAAAGAAATAAAACAACAGTGCCTATTCTCCCCAGGATGCATACATAATTCTCATTAATGTTAATGAAAGATAGTAAATGTATGTGCACTGAGGGGAGTTTATTAATACCTAATAAATTCTGGAATTTTTTCCTTTTTTTTTTTTTTTTCTCGATAGTTACTATAACAGTGAATTTCTTCAGGTGAATTGGACAATATTTAAAGAAAAAATAAAAACACTATATCAAATTATGCTTCATAGATTATTTTCTGAAAATGCTATTTTGCATTCAGAATGACTAGATTTAGACATATGACTAGTAAGTGTAGGTTTAAATGATGAACTATATGAGATCAAAGAGTTGCATACACAAGTAGGGTCAAAAATGTTTGTATAACAATGGCAAAACTCTATTGATTTAGTCCAAATACTTTCACAAGTGAACTGAGCCATTTATACCAGAGAATAATCTAGCCTCAGACACCAAGGTTGTTCTACTTATACGGGACTCAGAGAATTGAAGACAGGTTACAGATTCATATTCTGCTAGCTCATAATTCTAAATGTAACGCAGGGTGGCCTCACCAAAAGGCCACAGTTGAAAGAATGGCTTTTGTTGAGTTTAGAGATGACTTACTTGCAGAAAAAAGCATCCACTAAATATGGTGTGAACTGATCCATTCCTCAACCTGGGCAGACTGAGCACCCCCTAATGATAACTCCACTCCAGCTGTGGTGTGCTGGAAGGCCAGGTGAGAAAATATCACAGTATTATTTTCCTTTCTATACCTTCTCAATGGAGAACTATTAAAGCTCATTCACAGATCCGTAAAAAAAAAGAAAAAAATGATGAAAAATAAGTGCTACCTCTGGGCATTATCTTTACTTCAAATACTGAAAAGTAGCCTTGAAATCAGAAAGAAAAAATCCATGTTCATGAAATCAGACAGAGGAATTCAGCATTTCAGATTTTAACATCTTTACAATAAAGATCAAGACAATCATTCACATGAGTACTTTCCATCTGGTCTAGTTTATATTCTTACAGCCTCTCACAGACAGAATTTGGATCAGTGATGCCAGGCAGACAACACAAAATGAAGATTTTCATGGTAGCAATGAAGGAGGTAACTCACAAAAAGTATAAATGAAAGAGAAAAGAAAATGGTTTGATTTTTCAGAGATAATAAGCTAGGAGATTACCAAAGGAGAAACCATTTTTCTCCTTCAAAAGACCTGAGCAATCTAGCAAAACCAGGATTGTCTTTCCAATATTCTGCCTTTACTACAGAGCATAGATTTCCCCTGGTCCTGGCTGCACAGCCTTCCTCTAAAGTGCTACTGGGCAGGATTTATTTAGAGGAGACATGTGCAGGGACGCATCACACTTAGCACTGGTCCTTGCATACAAGTACAGGCAGAAACAAATTCGTGCTGACTGCATGTGTCACTCCCAGTCCAGAAGCAGAGGCAGCCTCCTAGCCCAAGACCCAAGCCCATGCCAACAAATCCAGACTAATTGCATCTATCCATGTAGACATAACTGTAATGGCGTTCATCCGTGATGAAAAACAAACTAATTTCTCAGGGTTCTCCACTTGGGCATGCTGTCCCTTCTCCCTGGGACTGCCATAGCAAAGTATCCTACTCACACCCTGCACAAAGCCAAGCCCCAGGCAATGGGAGAAGGGATGGGAAAGAGAGAAGCTCAGGACAGAAGCAAGACATGGTGCAGATGTAAAACTCGGGGAACAACAAGACATCATGGATACAGGTGAGCTTTCCTGGCATGGCCAAAGCAGGGCAGTGCCCTATGACTCTGCACTGCCTTTAAGGACAGAGCTATTACAAGCCCCAGCCTCTTTATCTGCTCAACAAAACAGGAATTATGACTTGGCCCTTCTTTAAATCGCTTTTGCCACAACAATTTTGTTGGTAAAATTGAATTACCAGTCTGCTGCACCTAACAAGGGACTGAGAACTCCTGGGAAGAACTGAGGCATCCCAGACACCAGAAAAAGGCAGTCTGTGATGGAAAAGAAAAAAGTGTGTGGACACCTAATGGTAAAAAAGAAAGCTTCAGGATGAATTTTACTCAGCTGGCTAATTATTACAGGTGAATTTTCCTCTGTGAAATTGAACACTTCACCTCCAAAGTAGGTAACTGTGTTGAAGTGGGGAATCTAAGCTTCTCTCCTCAAATCTTTTGTCTGTAATCTCATTTAAGGGGACAGTGTAATTGTTAGAAATTAATTTTGTTTTCCCCAATTTATGCCAATTGTAGCATCATGCCTAGAAAGTTAAAGTATTAATATACAAAAATAAATTTAAAAATACCCAGAAATACTTTTATTTACAGAATTCACTATTTGGAAGTTGCATTTTTTTTTTTTCCTTCAAAATCAAGGGGCTGCAGAGTGTTTATGTATTGAAAGAAAATCATGAGCAACACCAGCTGATTCAGACAAAGAATAACTTATTTAAAGAATCTTAATCCTAACTGGCAATTTATCTACTAGTCAAGCAAGTTATTTCTCTCCAGAAAAGGCCTGGCAGTTGTGCTGAACTGCATCTGTAGATACAGATTTCTTTTATGAGATTCAAAACTGAGTAGAGGATAAATGTACCAACCTCATTGTTACCAGGTAAGTGCCTCCATTTAAAGAAGAATCAGTCTTTGTTTATTGATTATTCCTTTCTCTTTTTAAAGACAAATCTCCACATTTGGTACATGTATGTGTGTGTAATTTGCCTGGCAACACTGGCATTCAGATTTCTGCAAAAGGGAGGGGGTTTAAGAGTGTTTCTCTAGCTCTTCAGGGAGCGCTACACCTCACTCGCCTAAGAAAGCACCACAGTGCAAGCAGCAGAGAATTGCTCAATAGCTGTCACCGAAACAGTAAAATAGAAAACAGCAGTGTGAAGTCATAGACCTCTAAAAACATAACTAGTGAAGATAGTGCCCTGTGGAGTCACCACATCAGCAGCACTGTGGAAGCTGCAGGGCAGGTTTTTACTCCCACCACTACAAGCAAGAGAAAGAAAACTGCAGGTTGGTGAGCACCACACAAGAGATGCACTGGCATCCGTTCTCGTTCAACCTCAGAAACTGCTCTTCCAGCAACGTTTCCATCACCAGCCAGCACGGGCTTTTCCTATTGCTAACCAAATAAGAAGAGGCCATTTGATAAATCTCCCACAGACTGGATTTTAAAGGTGTATTTCAAATTCTTTCAAACTACAGCCTAGTTTTATGGAATGACCCTGGTATGAGCAGTCTTGCCAGAGGGCACCCAAGCAGCTTTCAGGAGGGATGGGGGAAATTAGGCTTGAATGAGGGATTTTGCTTTATTTTGCAGGAAGCTTTTGGCATGTCCAGCCTGGCTTGCAATGAGTGTGATACAAAAAAACACTGCAGTATCCAGAATGCTTGACTTTTTTTTTTTTTTAAACCAGTAAAAATATTACATACTCTTCACCCTGTCATCCTGTCTGAAGCTTGCTGAGCAAGTTTTATTCTACTATTTTAACCTTAGTTTTCTTATTTCTAAATCATTTCAAGCAGAGGCTTCTCCTTCTCTGAAAGAAAGTCAGTCCTACATGGGCTAACATGGTGCTGCCACAACAGACTAAAACGCATGGACTAGATCAGATATATTCCAGACGTGCTTAGAATTTCAAAAGTGTAACCACCTACACTTTTCATGTGATAAAGGAACACAGGGCTAGGAAAGGCCTCCATTCCCT
>NW_009650170.1:294923-360039 GCF_000708025.1 Charadrius vociferus | reverse complement strand
TTGTGCAGGCTATGGGGAGCTGCAGGGACACCTTTAAGTAGATAGTTCTTTCATTTTCAAAAGGGGAGGTGACTTTAAGGGAAAAATAATATGGAGCCAACATTTTCTTTATTATTGCATTGATAAGGCACCAGACTCTAACAAGCAGGTTCTCTTCGTCTGGCTGAAACTGGGTCATTAACACGAGGAAAGCACTGTGATTCTGCCCTTCCCTGGGAGACTCGGGATGTCACAGCATCCAGCCAGCCAGAGGAGGAACCAAAGTTTAACACAAATCAGTCAACTGAAAATGCCTTTGGGCAAGAACACCCAATAAACTCAACCACAAAACAGTTAATAAATGCCTGCTTATAGAAGACACACGTTGGCATGAAGAAAAGAAGTCCGTTTTGTACATGACCCTTTGACATTCCTTCTAATCTGCAGTCAGCATAGGAATCATTTTACGGTGGATCTTTGGAGGAAGCAAAAGCAGTACCTGGTAGGTAAGAATGCAAATACAAATGTGCAAAATCACTGCCACACAATATTCTGTTATAAAGCATTATATTAATTTTTAGAAAGAGTTAAGTCAGAAACCTATTAAACTGAAATCTAGCTTTGCAACACTTGCTTAATACATAATTTTCACCTACTACAAAACACAACAGCATCAAGTTACACATCTGAATTAAACAAGAATGCTTTTGCACATTTCTTGGTGAGTTGCATTCCAGTTGAATGCAATGTTTTGTAACTAAAAAAAAAAAAAAATAAAGCAAGAGTTCCCTGTTAAATGAAGAGCTTTGTAAGATATGAGTTTGACAAAGAGAGAAAGTATTATGGATGAGATGGAGCTTGAAAAGAAATTCATACACTAACCACACAAAAATTAATCAGACAGCCTTGACTGTGCTATTAATGATTTCAGACCTTATGCATTGTCTGGGATTTCTAGAGGTTTTGCATTTACAGTACAATAGGGCATTTGTAGGACCTGTACTCAAGAGTGGCATTTGATTGATTGTACATGCTCTGAGACAGAGAATTATTTAAATGCAAAACATATTGCTGTAACATGGGAACAAAGAAGTGAAAGATATTTTCTAATTAAAACATAGGATTTTTGCTCCTAATCTCAGCCATTGTGGGGCAAATGAAGAGCAGCATGTAGACCAATTAATGTATTTCTCAACAGCCCTCCCCATATTGCGTTTTATTTTTGGTCACAAAATGCCAATTCAGAAAAACAGAAAGCATTTCCAAAAGAAGTTTTGTTTTTATGAAGAAAAAGTTTTTGTTGTCAAAATACCCTGTTATAATATTTGCAGAGGAAAACTTTTCCACCTTTCAGCTAGAAATACTTTCTCATTTTGAAATGTAACTCTGTTTATTGGAAAAAAAAAAAAAAAAGAAAAAAAAAAGAGCTTTCAACCTCCTAAATAAAGACTTCTGAATAACTGAATTGGTCAAGATTCTTCTGTCATGAAAATTGTAAATATCTGAAAACATACAGCAGGATAAAAAAAAAAAAAAGAAGTACATTTAAAATGCTTTTGTCAAAGCAGGAGCAGGCTCTCCTGGCGCTGCATAGAAGGGTAGAGCATGGGGAGCCCTGGCAGTGTTTAACCCTTCGCTGCAGTAACCAGGTAGGTCACTGTGGGCCACATAAAGTAGTGTCCCAGCAGGAGCAAGGCTCCGTGAGGTGACTGTTGGCTTTCCACTTGGACTAGCTGCTGGCACAGCCCTCGCCTCTCCCCGGGCTTGCAGGGCTCTGCTGACACACGATGTGGCTGCTGGGGACTGGGACAGGCAAATCCGTGCTCCCACAGACGTTCCTGAAGGTGCAAAACCCTTTGTCTTACGCACATGCAAATACCTTTGCAGGTCTGCACGCATTACCCGCAGTTTAGGTCTCACCCGATGACCTTTGGGAGACTGAAAAAGTCAGTGGCCAGCACTCTGCAGGTCTGCTGCTGGAGGGGATCATGCCCAGCAAGGGAAGAGCTAGATGCTGGATGTGGCCAACAGAGCTGCATGATTTTTAATATCTGTACACTAAGGCAATTTAAACAAGCATTTGAGCCCACTTACTTGCTTATTATAGTTTAATTTAGACAGTGTCAATAACTCTGACTAGCTCTGGGGGTATTTTTGGAATTAAACTATCTAAAGAGAATATTCATCTAAGAAATCCATATGGCAGGAAAGAAAAGTAGAATTCCTGGCATGGAATAGTAAAATCTTCCTTCTCATTACCATTCTTCAACTTATATCTTTTGAAATTTCTGTTACTTTTCTCATTTATAGTTGTATATTTTTAATCCTGTTTTGTTTTTGTTTACATTCTAGTCCATATAAACTATTCTGTGTTTGTCCAGGGACAGAGAATGGTATTACTTTACAAGTCACGGGTACAGAATGTCATGACATTCACTACCGGAAATTCAAAATCATCCAGATTCAGAACCATCATAATTCACTGCTAAAAAGAGTCTTTCAAAAAATTTCTGTCCCCATCCCTTCAGGGAACTTCACAACCCAATACTTCTAGACCAGACTTCATTATCCAGGTCATCGTTTCAATTTATCAGTACCTTGGAGCCTTTGGTATTCTCAGTTAGGGTGGTGTCATGTCCATCAATCTCTAGGCTGTTTTCACATTCCCAATTTTCTTTCATCTCTTTCAGTCTTCAAAAAACCTCTATAACTTTACATGGGTGTATAGTGGACACAGACACTTCTTACTTTTGTCAACTGTTACCATGTTTTAACTACAGGAACTGACCTGCCTGCTCATGGCTTGGATGGGCATATGCTTCGCTGGTAAAAAACTGGCTGGAAGGCTGGTCCCAAAGAGTGGTGGTGAATGGAGTTAAATCCAGTTGGCAGCTAGTCACAAGTGGTGTTCCCCAGGGCTCAGGTATTGGGGCCAGTTCTCTTTAATATCTTTACCAATGACCTGGAGGAGGGGATTGAGTGCACCCTCAGTAAGTTTGCAGACAACTCATGGTTCTTCAGAGTAAAGCAAACAAGACCATTTGTTCACATATTTTGGAACAAACTGGTTTTCAAAAACTTGTTTCTTCCATGATTTTCCTACTTTAATTTTTATATTTGTTTAGAGGTAAGAAAAACCTTTTCATTTCTCAAACACCAGCTTTTTTACTTCTTTTAAGAGAGCAAAAGTTGTTTCCAGCACTCCTCTAAGCAAGGACTCACATCTGCTAGTCTGCAGGGAAAGCCAGCTGAGGCATCAAAAGTATTGAAGTTAGTGAATTTAATCCTTCTGATACAATCAGTCTGCAATGAGATCTGATTAAATTTAAATACTCAAAACTGAAGTCCAGTACTTCAGGTTCAGAGATAAGTAGACACATAGTATGTTAAAGCAGTGTGCTATGGGCTTAGAGTCCACAGTTCAGGTTAAGATTTCTAAAGAACGCAAATCAGGTGGACTGATTGAAGACAGCATTAAAAAAATCATCTGGGAAAAAAAAAACATGTACATGAAAAAATAACGGTGAGACAATCTTCTCAGTGTAAAATAATTAGTGAAATGTGTGGCATATAAAATAAATTTCTGCATATATACCCATACTGCCACCATCAGCCTCACTTTCTCATTTATTTAGGTGAACCTGTAATTGGCAAACAGGCACTTACTCATGGACAACAGTGGAGGTGCTGAGCTGCTGGAGACTTTGACACTGCTGCAAAATACAGTATGTGTTCATATGTGTTTGTGCAATGGACACTTGCTGTGCAATATTATCTTGTCTCTACAGATAAATCAGCTGCATCATGCTCCTGCCAGCTTGATTTGTTTAGCATTTACGGAGTACAGAGTACACGAAGTTTCCTGTGATTAGATCTCACATAAAAGGTAAGCCTCAGAGTTTATTCTACACTATGCTATACATCCACCAAGGCAGCTAGAGCATTTCCTGACTTGATGTTGAAAAGCAGGCTATAAAATATACTGAGGAAATCTTGAAACGTCACTCACTTGACATAGCAATAAGAGCCCTGCATTAAGATGCAGAGCTGATTTCCCTGATCCATGAAATTGCCTGGATATTTAAGGCGTTTCTCAAATAGAACTAGCATGAAACTCACCCTCCATTCCTGGCACAAGGACACCGTGGGTTTTGTGTTCTCCAAGAAAAATAGAGGTAAAAATTGCAGAGATAAATATTCTTTAAGAGAGGAACTAAACACAATTTCCTTCCTTTCTCCAGTAAGAAGAAATAAGTATTCAAAATGTCTTTAATGCTGGAAGATGGTTGTGCTTGCTGACACACTGCTCAGAGACGCTCAGGTTCTCTGCTGTGACTCGGTGCAAGAACTTCTTATAACAAAACACAAATTGTGCAAGTCTGTGACCACCTTTGGAGAGGCACATTTGTCCCTTTCATAAATAGGTGACAGAGTTGGAATAGGCACAAATCTGTGGACAGCTATGAAAAAGGTTATAAAGCAATATATTGTATTATTTTATGGTCTGAGACCTGGGACATGGTTCAGAATTCCTCAGCAAATGTGTATTTCCAGCTGCTAAAGGGTAAGAAAAGATCCATCTACACTTCCAAAGTATTGGTGAGCTGAGGGTAGGTATAATTTCTTCCAAAGACCCATCCAATGCAAACACACAGACTGCAGTAATGAGGGAATTTGAAAGGACCATAAGCTTCCCTAGAATGCTGTCCCACAGGCTCTGCTAGCTTAGATTCAAAGGAGGACAGTATCCACAAGGACCAGAGTACAGCAATAATGGAGCTACACATTAGATTATAAACAGCTTCCCATTAGGTAACTAGGAAAGTTTTAGTCCAAGAGGCACCACTAAGGTATCCTGATGTTGCAGTACTTGGTACATCTGACTGAAACAGGTTTCACACCAGCACAATGAACATATAACATTGGCAGACAATCTTATCGATTTCTATCCAAAAAATCACAGTTAAAGGGTAATCTCCTTTAAACTTGGTGAGTGCATTGCACACATAATTTTCGGTATCTCCATAGCAAAGACAGACCTGAGACTCATACTCAAACTGAGGTCCAAGTTTTTTCTTAGACATGGATTACAATTCCTTCTTGTTGACAAAGAGAGAATTTCCTTATCTTTTTCAGATGAAATTTCTCAGTCAGTTTTTGTCTTCAGCTAGGCTGATAGCGCTTTCCATTTTGTAGTAAACCTTTGTACTGACCAGTGCAATAGCCAGTACTCATCCCCTGTTTCCTGTAATTCTATTCCTGCATAGCATGTACAGTAGCCTATATTTATACAGATATACAAAATTATACAAAATACAAATGGAGTCTTGAAGCCATCTGGTATGTGACCCCATTCAAAGCAATATGAGCTACACCTAATTAGCTCCTGACATACGCTTGCCTACCCTATTGAAACAAAGACTCCACAAACTCCCTTAGATAGTTATTGTGATGCTTTGCTATTCTTACTATTAGAATGTTTTTCTAATGTTTAGTCTGTTCCAGAAATTTTAATTAAAAGTTCCCTTAGAGGACTACTGGATTACTGTGCATTCTTACACATGAAGAAAAACACATACAGGAACACATGACACATTGAATTTAAAGTTCATAAATTATTTGTAGATCATATAGGTGTTTTTTCAAACTTTCTAATTCAAAAGTTTAAATGGAACTGGCTATTTATGTATCCACCCTATCGTTCACTTTAAAGAAAATCTTGATCATTCTAATTTCTTCCCCAATTCAAGTTTTGAAAGCTCTAAGTTCTCTGAAGGAAATAGTTGTTGGCATTTTTGGATGATAAACATCCCAAAGTGATGATGATAAATTACAGTGTTACCCAATGATGCAGAAAAGTAGAGAAATGCAAACTGCTAACCTCTGATTTATGAATACATACTCTTCATTATGGAGTCTAGGGGTTCACAGCTGTAAGAGCAGGTCATTTTCATCTCATTGCTTATTAAAAGTATGAGAAGGAAGCACGAAGGGTGGCTACCATTTTGCAATGTACTGGATAGGTTAACGCTTAATGTTCTTTGTCTCCAGTACAAATACAAAAAGATACAGAATCCCTTGCCTTTTTAAGGCCTATACAAGCATTTGTTACTGTTCACAATCACAGAAGATAAGAATTTTTACATCTAGTTTTGCTCATTCATACTAGCAAATTTTCTCACATTTTAGTATAATCATTCCTATAAACCCTTTATTTACACAGAAAAAAACCTTTGTCCCTGATACTAAAAGAAATCCTGTGATCCGCTTGTTAAAACATGTTGATGTTAATGACAAAATTTACTTCGGAATGAATTTAAACTGAGACTTTCCCCTATCAACAGGCATTCCCAGTGAAAGCCCCTCAATGCACTCTAAGTCACAAGCTGAGGAATCTGTTTTGTGGCAGTACTAGAGTAAATTGTGTCACATTCTTTCACCACTCCTCAGCTTCCCAAAGCTTGAGGGTTTTCTAAGTTCTTCTCTCTCCCTATTACCTCTCTGCTAAATATTCAAAGCAGACAACAAAAAGGAGTAGGAAAAATAAGGTCATACAGCAAATTGGAAAGAAGTAAAATGTTTCTATATGCCATCACTTGGTTGTTACAGTTATCTTAATCAACCCAAACAGCTTCTTTGAGGCATCTAATCTGATTTTACAAAGTGCTAACCCATAGCCATATTTGACTTTCCTTTGATTCCAAATGTAAAAAATAGCCTTTATCTAATGTTCAGGCATATAATCTAACTACACATGCATTTGCATTTGCATTACGAGGCAGTGAAACATGGCTGGAGAGCCATCTTGGATGTTATCTATGTTATTACTCAAGTGGAGAGTATAATCATAAATCCTTCTCTTCCCTTCCACCCCCCGCCTTTTTTTCAGAAGTACACTTAAAATCTGTTTTTAAGCTTCACTGGCTCCATTACATTTGAACCTCAGTAACAAGAATGTGATATGAATATGTAGAGAGAAAGCATAGACAAAAGGTATATTTTCATAATGTGGTTCAGTTTAACTGTTCCTATAATTAGCTACAACTCATTAGGCAATAAAAAGACAAACAAAGAGATTATGAATGGAAGGGCAATATTTTCTCCATAAAACAAACAAAAAACTTAAACAGATGCCTCTTTTCTAAGGCTTTCCTTGCATAAATACACCCAGCAGCTTAGAAAAGATATTTTCATGATTGAATTTTTTTTGTCTAGAAAGAAAACCTGTAAACATTATCCTGTGCAATTTCAATAAAAAGTATTTACAGCTAATGTACACTTCGGATTTTTTGATCTCAAGGATAAAATAACAATACAGTAATGGTCTGCAGATGACTAGCTTTGATCTTTTGTTAGTTCTTATAATTGTCTCTGAATTTGTATTCTGCATAATAAGCACTCACCTTCACTGTTTGTCCAGCTTCAGGGCCATCCTGTAAGCAAAGGGAGAAGTCTCAGTTTAGAGCAACTAACAAGGATCGCACTAGGATTCAGAAATCTTACTCAATAATCATTTACATCCAATTTTACTGTATGTTAATTTAGCATATTTTCCTGTGGATCATTCAACACAAAGTTTTTGGACAAGGTGTCTTTCAATATCAGGCCATGGCAGAGTGAGAAACTGTATCTTAGATCACAAAAACAACAGGTGCTATTTTTCGTTCTTTCAGATCATATTTTTTAATAGTTAGCAATAGATTTCTGATCCTTGTCAATATAAAATCAGACACGTAAGTGGGAATTTAATCAAAGCATGCTTGCTTAAATTCTTGTTCTAATGAAATGTGCTTAGTCTCCTGATTTGCTTTAAACAGGGCTCTTTTTTGGTATAAAAACACTCAGCACAAATAACTGAAAGGTCAGAATTGATAACGTATTTACATGGCTACACCTCTCTGCCTGCATATAAATAGCTGTGAGCAGGAATTACCCGTTTCCATCAGGTTACCGTCTGAACAGAGAGATGTGGCAGCCTTCTCTAAGTCAATCCTGCAAATTCTTCTTTGAAGGAAGAGTACTTGCTGAAATACCCATGAGCAAGCACTGCATTTGGGAGCGTTCGCAGTCTTATTCCAAAGTTTTGCAGTTATTAACTATCCACCCTTTCCTGATGGTTTGCCTCAGGTTTTTTTCAATGGCAAATCTGGCAGACTGCAATGCAGTTGTTATGCTTTTTTTTATTATTATTATTTTGCATTTATTGCCCCCTTGAAGTTTGAATGTTCTTTTGTCATTGGACTAGGGAAGAAGGTTGAAAGCTTGATAAAACAAATCATTAAACCTTTTTTAGTCGACTGGTTTACAAACCTGAATAGAAATGGTGAGTGAGGTGCCGCAGAAGTGTTTCTCCACCACATTACCAACCCTTTGTGCCGTACGAAATAAATCGGCCACTTCCTCAGGACACAGGTCACGGAAACGCTCCACTGGCCGTAGAGGACAAACAAGGACATCTGAAGGTAGTATTGTCAAGGCACAAACACAAGTCTGAGTGGTCCAGAAGGACAAGCGGCTCTATCCCTCACTTGTAACCTGCTTCTGATCACTTTTGAATTGCCTGAATTCCCCCTCTCCAAGGATTACCACAAGAGCAATTAAAACATAAGGCTAAATACAGGGAATTACATGATGTTTTGTTCAGAAGTTTTCTCAAACCCCTCAGACAGGGGTAAAAGGACTAAAATAAGGTCCATATGTTACTACTGAGACATCTAAAGGAAAGTAAAGTTTTCGCAGACTCGAAGTTACCATTTTGATGGAGAGATGTTCACATTTAACACCTCTGAAAGTCAGAGACATTTCCTTTTGTGATTAAAAATGGGGTAAAGCCAAAGGAATTTAAGATGGGTTTGGGTGTGTGGTCTGAGACAGTGGTTTTACAATGTTTTTTCACATACACGGCATATATTTTTTAAAAATCTTGATCTTACACCTCTAATTTTAGGTAACTAAATCTGAAAAAGCTGACACTATGCAGATCACTTATTTCTACATCATATTAATTACCATTCACAAGGAATGCTCACCTGTTATAAATATGATATGTTTTTAGAAACACATTAAGATAATTAAGACTATTCCCTTTTAAGCACGGTGTTCACAATGCTACAAATACACATTGATTTTATTCTACCTTGGTGACTGCGCTTCATAAGTCAGTGAAATGAATCTATAAAGTAAACAACGGAAGTAACACAGACGTTATTCACACTCACCTGATCTGTTGCATTCACAGAAATTAATAATTGCTATGATTCCTCACTTGAAAGTCAATTTTGTAACATTATTAATAGAGTCCAGAATTCTTAGCAGAGCCTCAGTTGTGTAAATCCAACAAGCAAGTACTTGGGATTTGATTCTCATTTCAATTCCCTGCAGACAGGATTTCTTTTCTGACTTACAGTACTGTGTTTGCCAAATAAAGAACTTAAAACCACCTTTAACATTACTCGAACTTTTATGGGCAAAGGCTATGAAAATTAAAATCTTCTTATTTTTTCAGTATTAAAACAAGTGTTCAAAGGATTATTTGAAGAAAACTAAGTTATATGCCATTGTAGTACAGTCATTTTTATTTTTACTGCATCTTGATGCCTGCAGGTATTCAGGAATATTCTCTATACTCCAAGAAATGTAACTAGGAGATGCTCTGTAGCTAACAGGTTCACACAAAGGTTACATCAACCTGATTTTCAAGAACTGCATGAGACGTTTGAAATAAAGAAGGATTAATACATGTGAAAGATAATTTATTTCCACAAACACAGAAACAACTTTTTTACATTCACCAAGTTTATCATAGGAAGCACACTTATAATTCTGATTGGAGGGAAAACCAGATATATTCTGGAAGTAAAGAAGTAGGGGCAGGTTTTCATCATTTTTCAGAGTCCAGATGAAGACTGACAAGATTGCAATGGGTATTTGCTAAAGCATGAGCAGATTTTTTGAGAGCTTCACAGCTAGCAGCTCCCAACAGAACAGGAGAAGAGTGGCCCCAGCTGCGGGTGTTAATCTGCTTTGAAAATCTGTCCCTCATTTTTTTTTAGTACAGCATTAGCTATGCCACCACTATTCTCTTTTTTCTCTTGTTATAACTTATGGTGCTAAAATTTAAGAAAGGAGAAATTTGTATTTACAAAGCA
The DNA here is from genome assembly GCF_000708025.1 of Charadrius vociferus. Classification (NCBI taxonomy): domain Eukaryota; kingdom Metazoa; phylum Chordata; class Aves; order Charadriiformes; family Charadriidae; genus Charadrius; species Charadrius vociferus. The sequence continues at coordinate 349,912 of NW_009650170.1, read as the reverse complement.
GGTACTTGGAAATAAACCAATCCTGGATGGGGACAAAAAGCCTACTTTGTGGGGTTTTAGTTCTAAAATGCTGTGCCTCTTGGCAAGCTACTGGGCATAATAAAGCTCCTGTAATTTATTTGTGCCTTCCCAGCACACTGTACAAAGCACCTCCATAAAGGATGCTGTTGGCGGAACTCAGGGCCCAAGGGAAGAGCTGGAAACTTGCTTGGCAGACCTGATTTCCATACCAGGAATAAAGGAATAGAAAAACTAATTAATTTTACTCATAAAAAGGAAATCCATGTCAACAGTAAAACAGGAAAAAGGACATTCGTTTAATCTGAGTTCATTTTTCAAAAGGAGAGAAGGGAAGCTTTTACCCTTAGGGCATCTGATACTTAAGTAGATAATTATCCTTCTTCTGCAGCTCTGCTTTATTATCATGAGTCAACGAACCATTTATAAATGAAGAATTTCCCCTCACTTACCTCTAGCAAAACTGCTGCTTACATTAAGACAAGTTTCCTTTCCTTCTTTAGAATTTTTTCCCAGCAGTTTCTCGCCCTCTCAGACTCACACACACCTCAACAGCAATTGTTTGTTCTCTGCCTAGCTCAGGGCCACAGCCACAAGTATGAATTTTTGCATTAATCATGGTTTCTACAAACTTACATTAACTCTGCACTACTTGTCACTGTGATGCACTGTGAAAAACATGGGCTAAACACTGCTTGTGAGAGCTTTTGTTTCCATAGCACGTAGCAGAGGGAGAACAGTGTGCAGCGTAAATGCTGGTTGTACCAAGGCAGGACATCTGTTTTCTCTTCTTAAATGTGTCACTAATCCACTCTGTCATTTGGGCAAGTTGTCTCTGTACCTCTCTCTCTCTCCCCTCTTCCACACTTCATCTGTCTTATCTGCTTAGATAGCATTTGCCACTTGGTGCAATGGATGTTTTCTTATTAAGCCATGAGGCTCTCCACTCATGTGGGGCCACGAAGAGCTCCCACAATATCAAACGATGTACCCATAAACCATGTCCTTCAGCAAAAAGGATTTTCACTTCCTCCTTACGTTACCAAGACTCATTTACAACTCAAACTAGATTTTAACCATCTTTCTGTCTTTGAATGTGATAAATAATTCAAAGGCACAATCACGCACTGGAGCATCTTTACTGAACTTTCCATCATTTCAAAATAATTCTCCAAAGAATAATGATAGAAATTCTGAATCAGAGCTAAATTAACATGAGAATGTAATTAGGACAACATTCAAGTTATATTTAACTATGAATATATAAAAAGGCAAATGTTAGAATGAATTCATGGATTTGAGGTCATTAAGAAAACAACCATCCACTGCAACTTTAAATCATCGTTTTTAACTACAGTTTTTAAAACTAGGATAGTTTTTAACTTTATATCCTGGTCAGATTTTAATCTGGATAAATGTTCTAGTAATCTCAAAATTCTTCCTAAATTTAACATTGGATAAACTGTTCATTGCTTTATGCAATTATCCACTGCAAACACTGCTATGAACTACTGATGTGCTTCAGGTGACTGCGTACTAAAGATGCAAGTGAAAGTGAGTCTGTACTTATGTCTACATGCAATTACTCCTTAGACCGAAGCACCTACTGCCATCTGAGATGCCTCAGGGCATCCAGCTGCCACTCCAGAAGAGTGGGAGTCTCCCATATGCCCCGTGTCATATCTGTCAGCTAGGTGGGAAGCCCGAGTTACCTTAGGGTACGTGAAATGGCAGTAGGTGCCTATGTATGGGCAACAGCCCCCACCTTTACAGAGCGGCTCAGCAGGACAAGTGGCTGATACCCAGCAGATGTGCTACATGACTGAAGACAGCACTCTGCCTTCAGAAAGTTTGAACTTTGTTTCCTTTCTCTAACCACCATAATTAATAATTTTGTGATTTCTCCATTCATTCTAAACTGCTACTGACTGATGAAGTTTCTATTTTTAAGCTTTGATGTGCACAGCTGTTATTTTCTTCAGATTCTCTGAGTCAGTCCACATCATTAGAGTATGTGCAATTTAATATGTCAACTTCTCCATTTTAAGAAGTGGAAAACCTTTACACCTTATTATAATCTGTGATCGGACATTACTCTCTCTAGATCTTGCAGAAATCTCTCAAGAGCCTTACTTTTTTCCTAATACCTAAATACACATACACAAATCAATATGCATACCCTCAGACACACTAAAAGCTCCATTAAAGATTTATTAAACAATTAGGAATGTCAGTACTTTCCAAAGACTACCAGTACCTACACTGAAACTCCAGGTATATTAGTGAAGTGCATAACCATAAAGTAGCAGTAAAGCAACAGTGGATCAGACCTGTTACCTTCAAAACTGAGCTAAAACCTAAGGATGACCTATGATTTCAACAAAATCACTTGGCCTTATATATTGGGCAGCGCAACCCATTCCCTGCACTACCTTGGATGGGCTGTTTAATGCACCAAAGCCTGTGAGCCTCCTCCATAATTCAAATTAACAGCCTTTACCTGTTGGTCTGTTAAGACTGTAACCTGTTTGCAAAAGCTCAGACTCGTGGCGAAGCAAGCATGGCTCAGCCAGTTTCTACACACCAGCGGAGCAAGGATGCTGAAACCACGTGCCAGCTCTCAGCGGTCAAACTTGCACACATTTCTGTAAATCTCTTTCATTGACTTTTTAGACCGTAATAACTGGAGCCCTTTGAGACTGGCAGAGGCCTTTACTGCAACGTGATTCTGCAATGGGCACATGGACACTGTCAAAGCTATGTTCAATTGTGCCAAGCACAAGTACAAATTCCCTATGTACACCTAAGTATTTAAGGATATGCTCACACTGGAGATTATGGGTCACTACTGAAAAGCGAGCATTTGTTAACTCCATAACGACTTTAAGTTGATCAAACAGAGAGGGCCCAGGTTTTACAAGAAAAGCAAAACACATGGCCAACACCCGCATGCTGACCACTTCAAATGCAATCTTCCTTCCACTAACACACAGGGTGGAGGCTGAAATTGAAAGGCACAGTAGCAATTTTTATTTGCTTTATCTGAATTTTTACTTTGAAGCCTAAATTATTGTAATTCTGTATTTAAGGTCTAAGCCAGGCTTCGTGTTCCCTTTAATGGGATTCTGATCAACCCCACAAAGTGCCCATTATAAATTTTCACACACAACTATTAAGGTACACATGTTCTGTAGTTCTGAAATGTTGGAAAATGGCCTTTGGGGGGGTGAAAAAAAGAAAGAAAACTAAAAAAAGAAAACCCAAAGAGGTTAAAAATCCTGTAATGTGACAAGCTTTAGAACAAAACACAGCTTTTTCCTTGTTAAGTCCATTAGTTTGCTATATACAAAACATACTTTCCTTTTTGACTTTTGTTTTATTCCTGAATTTGAACTTCAAACAGAACAATTCAAAGCTTTATAAAAGAAAAAATTAAAGGCTCTCCAGGTACTGACATTCTAACAATAGGAATAAAGTTCTTTTTTTTCTTTGTCTTCTTGAGGAACCAGTTAAAAACATTAAAATTGACAGGTTTTCTTAATATGTGAGGCTTTAAAAGGCCAAAATACAAGTGGGAAAAGGCAGAATATCTAAAAGTGAAAGGGTAATTGCTTCTTTATGAAGCTCCTGGGTTTGACCAATATTGTTAGTTTTCTAAACCAATTTGTTACAAAAGGTTTTAACTTAGGAAAATGATTTATTTTCAATGTGTAATACGGTCAGGAATCCATAGCTCACATTGGAATGGAAATACTGTCCCTGCTTCAGGAGGCTTTTAAAAAAGATTTTAAAAAGTCTTTCCTCTTACAAGAGCACAAGAGTCAAAATCTCAAAAAAAAATAAAATTTAAAGATTAAAAGTAGTAGTTAAAAAAATTTCCAAAACCTTTAAAGCTCTTGACATATCTATTTTAGCATTCTAACATTTTAACACAAAAGGCAGTTCAGTTAATAATAAAAATTTTTCTTAATAATTTCAGTTTGGGTAACTCATCAAAACTGACTTTCTCATTAATATTTGGGTTTTGACTAACTGGTTTTCTCTAAAAAAAAAAATAAAGCGTCGCAAACTACAGTACCTAGGGAGACTTAATATTGTTCCATGTATTTCATAAGCCTGGGTGAATAACCTAAAGCACAGTAGCCTCTCCCTCTCCCTCCTGGCTGTAAACACCCCAATCATCCACAGAGCAACTCTCAGCAAGAACTCCTGCCTTGGAGATCAGGGCTTTGGTCATTTTAGGATTAATACAGACACTAGCACCATGGATACTGTTACTATCTCTTTCTAACAGCAGGAAGCATTTGAGAGACATGTAGAGATGGTGTCCCTTGAGCGCGATGCTGCTCAGTGGCCAGTTCAGCCGTCACTGAGGTGGGAAGACCATACTTCGGTGCGGCTGATGGGAGCTCAGACGCCAGAAGAACTAGCTGCAGAAGACTACAATAAATGTTTATTTCTAACTCTGTTTTACGTGAATTTGCATGAAGTGCCCCAAGCAGAGAGAATCAGTCAGATGAAGCTTCAGGTATTAAAACCTACTACAACGTTGTCCCCAGATTCAACTGAGGAGTGTAGGCAGGGGTATTGAATTCGTCATTGCATCTAAGCAGAAGTTTTCTTTGTTCCAAAGCTCTAATTGCTAACAGAAAGAAGTCCCATAGCTCAGAAAAAAACACAGGAGAATGCATGACTAATAAAATTAATACAACTGAAAAACAACTGCCAGTCATTTATCTTTTTTCTGCCCTTGAACAATTATTCACATTTTGAAGGCTACAGGAGCAATTTCTCTATGCAAAGAAAACAATAATGGTTCCACAGACACTGCCTATAGGAGAAGTTAAGAAGGAAATTAGAACAACTGAAATAGTTCGTGCACATACACATACAGGGCATCAAAAAGCCTTTAAAAATGAAGATGCACATTCTGCTTCATTACAACAATAATACGTCAAGGCATCCATTCAGTCCTCACTAAACCCACTGAATTAGGATGTACATAAAACTGTAGCAATGCAAGAACTGACATCTTCCGCCTCCCAGGACAAATCTTATTCAATAAGATGGAGTGACTCACTTTTGGAAGGAAATCTGTAGAGGCTATTTGGATTAAGAGTGAGCATTTCATAATTGGAAAAGGTGAAGGAGCACTCTTTAGAGGGTTTTACATTTAGAACTGGAGTTAAATATATTTTAGAAGGTTGCTTTGCTACAATACAGGAAATAGTACATCACAGAACTTGCTAGTTTGGGAGAAAACTTAGCTATGAACTATAAAGATGATTAAGAACCAATGAAAATGCAATAAAATTACAATAAAAACTTAAAAATTGCTTCAGACTATTAAAACCACACACAACGTATTTTTTTGATCTTGCTATGCCACATCTTAGCATTAACAAAAAAAGTCATTAAGATAAGACAAATTATCTAAACACAGTTGATCTTGATAAGGCAGCTCCGTACATGTTTACACTAATACAGAAGACCAGATTTATGTAATAAAACAGAGAATTAGCGGTTCCATTGGAACCGAGAGCAAACCATGTAAATCTTTGACATGGATCTCTCTGCGCTATGATAAGTGCACAGTTTAAAGACCACAATGCAACTTTTATACAGTGGGGTTTTTTACTCTACCTGATCTTCTCACCCCACTGATGCCACATAAAATAATTCTTCACGTGAATGAAAGGTGCAATAGTTCCAAGAAATGAACAATAAATATTATTTTCCTTTTTCTGTAGAAAAAAGAAAGTCAATACATCTAATTTAAATATAGATATGGCTTATAGTCTAAATCATGCTTGATAGCACACCAAAGTACAAAGTACTGCTACTCAAAGTACAGTGACTCCACAAGACAGAGGGCCACAGCAGGGAAATGTGAGATTCAGAACTGTTCACTTTTCATTTTAAACAAGCCTTTCATATATTTGATATTCCCGTTAAATGCCTTTAGGGTATGTCAAGTAGGTCACTAAAAGCTCAGTTCCTCATAGCAAGTGGTATTTTACTGTAGGATTCGTCCTTTTCTGCTAGCTACTGACCTCAGGGGCAGCCTCCGGCAATAGCAGGTGCCTAAGTGGAACCACAGTGAGAATAGCCGTGGGAAAGTTTGTGGCAGAGACGTGCCTTTAATCCAAGTTTCATTTGGTGGAAATTTACTGCAGACCTAAACTTACATTTGTACTAGGAATCACGATCACATTCTAGACTCACATAAAGCTTTTGATCTTGGAAGGCCCAATAACCAGTGGCCAAATTGGAAATGTAGGAGTTCCAATATGAGAGGACTTCATCTACAACTGCTACGATGCTCTGAGAGGATCTTGTAAATAAATACCGATGCTAAATACTGTTGCACAACAACCCATGTCAGCCAAGAACTATGCCTATACTGCTCTGGATGATATACTCTACTTATAAATATACAACAAATCTGTTCATAGTTACATGAAGCTATCTATGCACATACATAAACTATAAATGTTCAAGACCACTGAAATAAACAGCCATGCCTGAAACTGACAGCAGAAACCAAACAACACTTGGGGTGCAACGCTCAAAGGGTGGTGTTTTTTTTTCCATCTAAACATCGCAGCGATGGTATTTGCCATAGGAACTAATATGTTCAGGCAGAGCAGCTCAGCAGCTTCAAGCTTCAAACCACCTGCACCACCAGAACAAAACCCTGATGGAATTGCAACGTGTCATTGCAAAGCCTCATTTCAAACACAGAAAGTAAGCTCATGAGCCAGCCTCTCTACCTGAGACTAAGAAACAACTTCTGAGAAAATGCTCCAGCATTGAGTCTTCATTAAAGTGGTGGCACCATGATATTAAAAAAAAATTATGTGATCATTATGAAGTTATATTCTAGTCCATGATTCCAGAAGCATAATGAGAGAATAATTAATTACTAAATAGTAGTTATGACAAATTTACTTTCTTGCAATTTATAGGATGCCATATTCCAGGCATTAAGTTTTACTGGAAACAAGCTTTAACTTGGTAGAAAGACACCATAGAATGTGTTGGGAATTAAGGTTCTGTTCAAACTGTAAGCATTATCGACATTGTTGCCTATCCTACTTGAAAGTACAATCTTTTTTTTTTCTGCTCTGGCCATCTATGGCAGGAGACAGCAATAAAATAAATAGATAAATATTTGGTGAATCTCCCTGGGATTTACCTTGCCCAATTTTGAAGGTAAATAGATTTGATCAACAGACCACACCACTGGATTTGGAACTGTGAAAAACCAGTGCATTATGAAAGCGTTAATGTATCTTGCTGCTTTGGAAGTTTCACTCCTCCCATCCTCTTCTGTTTTCTCCAAAATTAAGTTATCTCAAGGAAGGTTCTGCTGGACCTGCTGCTGAAGTCGGGAACAGATCCACTTTCTCCAACTACCTGTCGATGGCAGATGATTAAGAGCTTCACACGTACTCTTTAAAACTCTGCACTAAGTCTATGCTGAACAGCACAGAGAAAGAAAAGATTGTGGTAATACGTGCCAGACCAACAGTTCCTTCATTTCTTAACCAGTGAAGCATCAGCTGGAGGAACACAGTACAAGATCAATTATCAGAGTATCACAGGGGACAATGAACATGTTTGGATAATCAAGGTTTCAGGTAATGAAGGTAATTTTGAACATAATTGATAGATAATGAGGAACATGAATAACAGGGAGTTTTGGAAAACTGAATTTGGGTAATTCAGTCAGTCTTACACTAAGAATATTCCCCAAAGAATATTCTAATGTATGCTGGGATTTTCAAAGTTTATAAATGGAATAAACCATTTGATCCCCATTAACTTCTCAGAAGTGGGTTTCTACCTAGTTCTGGTAGGGTGTTCAGAAATCTGCTCCAACTAAAGTCAATGGAAGGCTGTATTTGTCTTAAGCTGGAAGCTCTCAAAGCATATTTTGCACGCTTAGTTACTAAAATTGCTTCTAAAGCAACAGAACGGGCTATGCTGTTCCAGGGAACTATTCCGTGAGAGTAGAATAAGCCTAAATTACGAAGAAGAGAAAGAAACTCTCTTGCAAAAAAAGAAATGCTGCCTACACCCCTTGCAAGAATGGCTCAGCCGGCCTTAAAAACATCAGCACCTTTAGGAACAGTCTGAAAAACAAGACAACTTTCTATCTGTTTATGAAACAGCTGTTCTGAACACTTTCACAGCAGAAAGACAAATCGTAGTACCTTTGCCCTGCAAGATCACATGTTCATCTTTGCTGCTGCACCTAAAAATAAATCTGTATTTCCACCAGTTCCTTTGAATGCTTAAAATTGCTAAGTCTGTGATAAAGAACCTAGATAAGTATCTTTACTGTATTGGCTAGTACACAGTTAAATAGATGTAGCAGAGAGATGACTTTGCAAGTAAAAGGGTTTATTATTGTTTTTGCAAAAGTTTTTAGTTCTTTGCTGTTTAACAGAACCTACTGAAAGCAGTAGGTCCTTGTCATCCCGAGGAGTTCTACATTATTCACCAGTGAAGCCCAGGAGCATGCACATACCCCTCCATGCACTCAGGAGACATGTGGTGACCTTTAGAAATGTTAATAGTTGGAGGACAAGGACACTGAAATGGTAAACAAGGGAAACATAACTGGGCACTGATAGAAGCATTTCAAAATGAAGAGGAATATAGCAACAGCCTCTTCTACAGTTTATGTATCTGGGGAATAAAACAAGTAGTGCAGCAAAGCAGGGAATTGGCCTTCATTTGTCTGCAGTAGAGGGAAAGGTGGGGTGGAAACACCAAAGACCCTCCTGTGTAGTGTTTAAGCAGAGACTCAGAGACAGCCCAACATGAAAATAAATTACTTTAAGCCATTATTCTTTAGCTACTTAATTTCGACAACTAACTTCATAACTGCTTTAACACAAAAAACTTGATATCGACAAGAATGCTCACAGAAAGTGTATGTGTCAGGGGAAAATGCTCCCAAAGATGCATTTTCACTCACTTGGCAGTTTTGGATAAGTTATATATAAGGGTTGAGAAAATGTAAAACAGATGTAGAGTACATCTTCAACGTGAAACTATCTGTACGAAGCCCTCCTTTTAATATAAAATAAAACACTAGCAGAGATGGTAAAACATAACTTACAAAGCACCCAAGACAGTGAAACTTATCAAGGAGGAGGGAATCAGAAAGTAGGTCTCCCTGCCATTTCTCACTTGCATAATGAGCCCTCTTGGATAAGGACAACAGGGCCCTGTGTCATGATTGCCTCTGTAGATGCTGTTCTAATACTATTCTTGTCATTAATGCTCATTGTTCCCAGATCTGCACATCACAGCAAGGCATTTCAGCATGCACGATACATAAATTCATACTCTCATCCTGCAATATTCAAGAACATGAGAATGAAGAAGACAAACTAGCAGTTTAACTCTGAATAACCTTATTTTGTGTGTCATCTGAAACCATTACTTTAATGTGATTATCTGTTTTTATGATTTCCTTTCTGTGGGCTTGGAATAAAGACACAACCGAGACTCTCTCAGACACGGTCATTGGCATCATTACAGTCCTTCTACTGTCATCAATGGAGATCTGATCTGTAAATCAAGTTGTACTGTAAGGGCTACTGAAGAGCAAGCACTCTTTATCATGTTATTACATACCCAAGCTACTACTTCCTCTGGTTCACTGAGAAAAACAGACTGTTTTAGTTCCTTTACATAACCAGACGAGTTCTTAATGCACAGATTATTGACTTAGTGGGGTTTTATCGTGTCCCAGTGTACCAGGGGATTCCTTAATCCAGGACTTCTTTACATGATCTATTTTCATGGCTCTTTTTATTGTCACAGTCTGTCATTATAATGATTTGCAAATCCAGAACCAGCATATGCTTAGCTCCTTAACAGGTGCTCAAGGAGGAGAGGGGGAGAAGGCATTTCCCCTCCTTCGTTTGCCCTCTCACAGTCTGTAAGCGCCAAACCCCATCACACGCAGCATGACAAAATCCCTGCAGAGCTGAGCGCAGCAGGGAGTTGTGTGGCACAATGTTGGCTTTCTGTCCTCAGGAGCATCTCCACATCAGCCCATCATCTTCACAAAACCAGCCGGCTGCCACTCTCCACAGAGGTCAGCCTTTGTTGAGAGGCACAGAACACGCATGCATTCTCAAGAAGCCAAGCCCATCAGATCAGTGGTCTACAGAAACAGGAGTCTCCAAGAGCAAATATGGGTCTCAAAATGGTCTACTGCACAACATCTGTTGCTAGTAACAGCCACAGATGTTTGGCTATTTTCAGAAGTATCAACAAAGGAATCAAAGACGTTCATCTTGGTTCACCTAGTACAGGGTCACTGCTGGGAAACATTCCAAAGCAAATGAATGGTGTCACATTACTGGCAAAGGGAGACCCTGAAGGTCTTGTAGCTGTGAGATCAACAAAAAAATCAATTGAAAAGGGGGAATTAATAGATGTTTGCAGAGATGAAACCTCCTGTGTTCTACTCAGTAGAGACCTGAACCTGCTCTCCTCCAATCCACTCCCTCCTCCAATTTATTGAGCCCCAGTTGCACACGCCCAAATAGAAACATCCATATGAACCTCAATGTCTGCATGAAGCTCCCTATGAGTGCTGCACGGTGCAAGGGCAGGGTTCAAGGTTATCAGACGCTTTAGGCTGAGGTCCATCAAGGCAAGGGTCTGATTTTATGGCACTTCAACTCTTACATCCTACCCTCACTCTCATTAATAGGTATTTCCCTTGCCACTGTTAGAACCAGTGTGGGAATCTGCAAGACCACTGTGCCCTCCAAATTAATCACAGGCCTAAAAGTCTCACTGGAGCAAGACCTGAGTAGCTGTTAGCACTTCACAGCACATCTAGATTCCCCCAAAGATTTGGTCTGTGATCTCCGGTTTGGACCTCTCAGTGTTACCATAATACAAGCTGATAACAACAATATGTCACTGTGCTTGTTGCTAGCAGACAGTTCCCTGGAGTGAAGAAAAAAATGGTTTAAATCTGACATGTTATCAATGTTAAAAAAGAGTAAATTTATGCCAAAAAAAAAACCAACAAAGAAAGATGACAGCACTCCAACCACATCCCGGATGTCAGGGAGAAAACTGATGTTGAATTTGGTATCACAAACTTTGTTCCAGCAAATAAATTTCTGTATCTCTGTGTTTCTTCCTTAAATTACAAGAACAAGACATTTCTTGGGGGTTTATGATCACCATCAAAGCTGTCTTGCTGAGAAACATAGATGTCTTTCTCTTTCCGAAGGTCACAAAGTAGATATCTGATATCTAGGGGCTGAAAGAGCAGGAACATTTGGTAATCCTCCAAATGAAAGCATCTCCATTGTCATTTGTTCAGCTTCCTCCTGTTAAGCTGCTGGATGTGAATCACCCAGTGACCTCCCAACATGTCAGTGATGGCTGTGTATACTGTTCTAAAACTCAGTCTTGCAAAAGTGATGTGCATGTTTGTTGCTCTGGAAATTAAACACATGTTCTCTACAGAGTCGCCCTGAATGTGCCTGTCTGCATTTCACATGCAACCCCGTGCTGATACTTATCACTGGCGAAAAAAACACTCGTGAATCATTTTTCCTGGGCTTTGCACTACTATCTCAGGCTTCTTATCAGGCCAGTCAGAAACTGGTGCCACAGTCATTCCTGGCTGCTTGTCACCGATACAGAACAGAAGACACAAGAGATGCCTAAGTGGAAGCAAGCAAACTAACAGCAGTATAACTAAAAAAAGGCAGAAAGCACTGCTTTTCAGTTGTTTATAGGAGCTTCAAAGTTCTCCTCAGTTACAAATCATTCTGAGCTACCAGTCTGCCTAAGGATGGTTGTGCTTTTGAAGGTGAAAGCTTGAAGATCAGACCTTGGTGATAAAAAGAATGTTGGTTCTGCTACAGACGAAGTCGATTGCAGAGGAGATAAAATGGTGTCCAAGAATAGGATCAGGCTGAGATCAGGATGAGATGTTTTTGCCATGCAACTAGTCACCAAGAGATAAAAGTGCTTCTATAGGATAGATTTTCAGTAGTAAAGAATTAAGTTCTATTTGCCGTTAGAAAGAGTAAATAAATTTTCCATTTGACTACCACTTTCTTAGGACGCTTGATTAGAATGGAAAGTTACTGAATAAAAACCCCAACCTTTTATACCAAATTTTAAAAAAAATAATCTAAAACCAATAGTGAACAATTAAAAAAACCCCTTGCAGCCATGATGCCAGATGCAATTACATTTGTACTACTAAATTATAAGTACAATATAAGTAAAGTTATCAATGGAGATGAGAAGCCAAAGAGTTATAAGAGGAAAGGTAAATTGTTCCGCAGCCAAACATGCTCAGGATGTCCTCAAAAAGGAACCACAAGGCAATTTAATGTTGCTTCAGTCTCTTCTGTTCCAGAAGCAGCTCATCAGACTGTGTGTGAAAACAAAGAACTAGCTCATAAAACTTTCAGACAAACTATGTTTAGAAAGCATTAAAAAAAAAAAATTTAAAAAAAAAAAGTCAGCCTGGAAGAAAGTGATTTGTATGCAAATATACCCCAACATTTGTCACCAAAACTAAAGGATTTTGAAGTGAGAGAAGTTTTTTTGAATATAAAGTTTATCACTGCTTTGATGAAATGAGATGCCAGCTGCGAGGTTGCTGCTGTCTCCTTTAATACCAATTAAAAGGATGGAAAATGGAGCTCTAGCTTGTGCTCTCAGGCAGAGCTGACACCACACATGTAGCACAACTTTGACACCTAAACCTCCAGTGGCAGCAGCTAAAACATCAAGGGGCCTACATTTAAAAGTAAAACACTAGACTTACTGGCAACCTCTATGACCTCAAGTATTACAAAGTGCATGAAACACTCACGTATTGCTTATAATAATTTAATGTTTTCCAATGAGAGGAAGAACGAGAAGCAAATGTTTGAATAAAATACTCTCAACACACTCTGCTGCTGAGAAAGAATGGTCACATTTGTGTCATTTTACATGTTTTAACCTTCTTTCAGTTTGTTCAGAAGAGCGTGTTTGCCCCTGGGCATCTTGGACGGTTTCACCTGACCCTTCTAGCCAGCAAGGACGGAGCTGGAGAGAATTACCACAAATTGCACCCAGTAGCGTTGCCTCCCTTCCCAAGCCCCAGGGAAGGGACAAGCCTTGCAGCACACTTTAAAGGTCAACAGGAGCAGACACAGCTCGAAGCCACGGGGCCCCACTTAGAGAACTGCCTTGTCAGCAACTCTGTCTTACAGATTTTAGATTTGGCAACATTCAATAACTCCTCTGTTCTTTTTTCATTACATACTCTGCATTTTTATCTGCACTTATAGAAATCCTGATATAATAAAATCCTGCAAGGAGGAGCTTCCTCCTCTCCCAAGTAATTTTGACCTCAACAAGTACTGGAAAATTCAAAAGACTTGCTCAGACTTAGAAAACTATCCACACTTCCAGATGCTATCACCATTGCTCTGCAATAGTCAATTGCTAATTGATTTCCTTTAAACCTGTGTAAGCTATAGATATATAGATGCGTATGTGCATTGAAACTCAAAGTGTGTTTCCTTGTTCAGAACTCCGATATCAAAAACATCTACAGTGTCCCCAAGTGTGCTCTAGGACAGCCTACAGGACAAAAGTAAATCAGTTTTAACAAAGCAGGAGAGATTACTAAAGTAGTGAACATCTCCTTAAAATATAATTTTTGAAAGTATTTTCTTGTCTTAACTCATGTAGCCTCACAACAATTGTGTTTTAGAGGATGGCATTTCTAACACTGCCACTGATCTACCTAAAAAACCCCAAAACTTACCAACAACCAGAGAACTCTCACTTGGAGGTTTAGCTTACACGCCTGTACATACACACCTGCTTCCTCCATTTGCACGCTTATAGCATGTAGATTTCCCAGAAACAAGTCCCAATAGGTGAAGGCTAAAGTCATTAAACATCATTTTGAATACATCAGAGAACAAAACATTCCCACAATGGCAAGCACAATGCAAAAGAATACATCTGCACATAATGACAAATAAAACATTGTAGAAGCAGATGTCAATAAAATGGTTTTACCGTGATTCAGTTTCCTCACGTAGAAGGATTTCAAAATGTTTTTCCAAAACATGGCTTAACACTGATGGACAAGGGGTTGGGTTGAGCAGCTGGGACATTTGCAGCCCCCTTCTCCCACAGCGTATCTGTGTAGGTGATAGTACATTTGGATCACTCGTCCTGCCTTGGGGCACGTGCAAGGAAAGCACCAAAAAGGAAAAGGAAAGCACCAAAAAGGAAAAGAAAAGCACCAAAAAGGAAAAGGAAAGCAGGTTGTGCTGCTGACACGTGGGAGGCCATACCCAGAGAGCAGACGTATGGGCAGCCAGCAGCACACACCAGCTCCACTGCAGGCAGGAGGATGCAGCAAAGCAGGGACGCAGCCCTCAACATGTGTGTTACACCTTACCAGTGCCCTAGCGCATCCTCCCAGTGCGCTCAGGTGCCATCTCACAGCACAAATCATGCCATCAGGAAAATGCAACTGAAAAATCTAATGTACTACATTATGTATCTTTACCTACAGAAACAGATGCATGCACAGAAAAAGCCCCTCTACAGCTGTCAAACAAGATTTGAAACCCAGTTTCTTTGGTTCGGGGCACACAAATCTTCCACAACAGCTAAAGGAGATCTTGACTGACAGCGGGAGCAACACACTGATATTGTTTGTTTTGTACACAAACCTGCACAAAGGAGAAACAGTTTTGGGACTTCAGCTTTACAAAATAGTTTTACTATTCAGAAATGCTAACCCTTGAGATAAAAAAAAGGCAAAAAAGTTTTCCAAGTAAGATAATAACTTTTTTAGCTAAAAGAATGCTAAAAAAAACCCAACAAAAAAAGTAGAGGACAGACCCTGGGATCTATCCATTCTGCTCTACATAATCCCCAAACAGACTGTGTGCAATAAGGAATATATTATTATTTAATATTTTTGCCTTACATAATTTAGTATAGTACTGGATGTTGCAAAACCTTTTAACCCCTGCATTTTTCTCACATTCAATTTCCACAAAAGCTGGTGACTTTTCTCTAAGGAAGTGAGGCATGCAAGTTAACAAGTTGAGCAGCATGTCATCCTCACACAATATACATTCATAAAGAATTATTTAAAAACAAAACCAAAACCAGGAGAAAGCCCAAACAGAAGAAAATCATTTGTGCTAGAGTTTCAACAGAGGGCAATAGAGATGGCCTCGCTTGGAGCACAGCCCATCACTCAAAAGAAAAATCAAGGGTATCTATTGCCTCTTTTACAAATGCCATTTGGAAGTCACAAAAAAGCAGTTGTAACACCATGTCAGGCAATGTAAATATGCAGGTAGGTGTCCAATTACTTCAGCTTTTAAGATTGGTGCAGTCTATCTCTTTATAAGCAGACAGGGTGCACACAGGTTTTGATATGTACGCTTGATGTATTTACCTTTGAAATCTGGCACTGCTGGTGACTGTTGTTGTTCAACCAAAGTGTATGTATGCAAAAGCTAGATCATTTTCATCATGCTGTGCAGCGTATAGCTGCGCCTTTCAGACTAAATATACTGCTGAAGAAAATGCCCTTTTTCTTTTGAAGTAGGAGAGTACAAACCTCAAAGGTTCATTTCTTTGCAATGACTAAGGCCCTAATGAGCATAACCAACACGGTATTACAGCAGCTCCAGAGTTACATGCAAATACATCCAAGGTAGATCTTTGTCAATACATCTCATAGCACAAATCCACATTGCAGAGAATAAAGTTGGTATAAACTATGCTTTCATATTACTTCATCTTGAAAGAAATATTGGTGACCTTATCCAGCATGACTGTTATAATAGTAATAAAACTGAATCTTGGAAGATTACACTTCTGGTCAAAGTAGTAAAATGTGACCTTATGCTATTCAACATTGACATTTATTATATTAATTCAGACACAAAAACTGCATTAAAATGATGTTAAGTGTCTGGCTTTCAAGCACGACAGCTAAGAAATTTGATCTGCGAGTAAGACTTCTTCACCAACTCTCCATTTCGCATTTTACCACTGCAACACTTACGGCACAAACCCCTTATAGCTGCCCAGAGGATCTCAAATCTGGTACTTTGAGCTCCTTAAATAAAAATCTGCTTGTATGTCAGCCACAGGGATCATGGCAGAGGTGACAGAATGTATTGCATCTACAGTGTTCAATATATGGTGGCCTCAATATGAAAACAAAAATAAAAAAAAAACACCCTAGAATCAGGAGTTTGTTTTCAAGTGGAAATACAAAGGGCTAAATGCAAAACGATGACCACCAGACTGCAACAAGAACGAAATTTTTCACAGTCATTTTTAATATCACAGCAGCATGTCCATTTCAAACACAGGAAAAGAAATATCAAGTCTCAGGTCAGCAAGGAAGATCAGGATTCTGCAGTCCCACGCATTCTGAACTCCCACTTATTTCACTAAAAATACAGGACATAGAGAGAGAGCAGCGTATCAGAGCAGAGATGTGCACTGCAGATCTCAGAACAGAACGAGGTCTGGAGCTATTTTGGAAGATAGCAGAAGTTGAAAAGTAGAACTATCTGGCACTCTTTTTTTATTTTTCTTCTGCTGTGAGTGTTTATTCACAGGCAATTATTGCTATACCAAAAAAATAATTTCAGGGTTACAAGTCAATTCCTGTTTCGTTGGTTTTTTTTTTAATTAATAATTTAATAATAATAATAATTTAAAAAGACTCCAGAGTCTATGTGATCTCAGATCAAGCAACAATATGGGGATTTGAGCATTCATTTGGAACATGGTAATTCTGCACAGAGATCTGTCTCCTGTTATGAGTAACCTGACTGTTCTGTGCTATATTACACGCACACAGGGATTTTTAATGAGAAAGTCAACAGCCATTTCAGTAACAATAGCAGGACAGCATCAAATTTTTCCCAGAACAGAACTCTTGTCTTCTGGCCCGCCTAAATTTGTAAATATGTCTAATTTTAACAATTCCGAGAATTAAATGAGAATATTAATGCTTCTCACTAAGTTGGCAAACTTCTGTTTTAAATTTCAAACAGAAAGGAAAGAGAAAGAAGTGGGATTTTTATAATCCAAGTTGCATAATCTGTCAAGAACAATGATTTGCATCTGGCAAATGCTGATACACATTTTTAGCAGAGCTAAGCAATATCATCTCAGTGAAAAGAGCAGAATCCTCCCCCGCCTGTGGGCCAGGCAGTGCAAAAGGAAGCTTAAGGAAAAAAAAAAAAAAAAGTGGGTTTGTCATCAGGGTGGCAGACAACCACATCTATTTCATTTCAGTAACCTAGAATACAGACTTTGCTTTTTTAGGCTACAACTGACAGAGCTGCAGCTCTCCTGTAGCGAGGGTGACATCTCATTTCTACGGCAGCTGCACCCCATGACATCTTTCAGGTATGTGCACCAGGCATATGCTCTTCCCAGACCCTCCAGCTTTCCTGGAGCATCTCAACAGCACGTTTGTGCAGGAGATCTACTGCTCTTTGTCTCAGCAGAAGCTGTTGCCCCAGGGATGGGCTGACAGTGCGGTGCTCAGCGCCTACGCAGATCACAGAATCATACAACCATTCGCGCTGCAAGGGACCGTAAAGATCATATAGGTCCACCCCCGTGCCATAGGCAGGTACACCTTCCACTAGACCAGGATATTCAGAGCCCTAGCCTTGGATTTGGTTCCCTTCCCCTCTCTCAGGGGTACAACTGGGTCAGGCTTTTTTTCTTTTAATCTCCTTTTTGACACATTCCAGCAGGTTTCTCCTAATCCACCCACATTCATGCCTCATCTCCATATAATGTGCTCTTTTAACAATGCATAGTGCGCAGCAGGCCCCAACACCTGGACATAAAAGCCTTCTTTCCTTGCTCCTTATCTCTTCTCCTATATTATTTGCATCCCACCATGATCCGTCTCCTCTTATTTAAGAGCACAGAAACGTGACTAATAAAGCATGTTATGAACTAGAGTATTTCACAAAAAATCTGCCAAGCCCTCCATGGCCAAACTAATTATAACTGTACTCTCTCTGGCTTGATGAAGCTAAATGGAGACATACAAACTGTCTTTGAAAACAGAAAAACATGCAAGTGAAAAATGTTCATATGGAGAAATATGCATAGAGCATCGAAGCTTCAGGAGCAGCAGTTTATAGACCCAGTTACTACTACATGCATTTGAAATTTGAATGCCTCCTCAGTATTCATGAAGTGTACCACAGTTCAATAGTTGTTTTCATGAGTTGTGCCTTCATTAGGTGAACAACATTAAACACCTGGGATACTGTTCAAACTAGTCCTAAGGGGCAAATTTTCATGACAAATGAGCTGAGATAAATTTTACAACTGAAAAAAAAGTCTCAATTTTGCAATGGTAAATTTACTACTTGTTTCAAAGAAACAAAATAAAGCAACGACGACACAAAGTTAATATTAATATTACTTCTACAAAATCCCTACAGAAAAGCTCTCAGTTGGCTGTGCAAATAAGAACACTTTCAAATACCAGAAGGAGAGTAAATATTTATTGACACGTGCTTTTTTTCCCCCCCCTTTCAGGTTAATGGGGTTAATTGCCCTCTATCTTTAGAAACTTCTGTATGTTCATTAACAGAGTGACTTCTTATGCCTTTATGGCTAACTGTATCTTACAGATTTTGTTCAAATCTGGTTTCTTTCTTCCTAAGTCCTGTACTGTGCTTGTTTCAATTCTTATTTTGATAATGTTCCATTGGAGATGTTACCAAGCGTACATTTTTATCTGCCCTCTCCCTCATTGGGAGCCTTCCTTGTTCAGCGCTGAGCAAGAAGTCCCTCAGTGCACGCACAGACCTCTGGCTCAGAGTCAGCCATGGGTGTTTTCTTGCCCTGCAGGCCTGCCATGACTTCCCACAGCTCTGGCCAGTGCCACTGCGCACATGGGAAAGGTTGATTCCCCTCCGGGTACTGCAATGCTATCAGGACAGAGTAGCACTCACAGCTTGCCCTGTCCAAACGGGTATTAACCTTGACAGCTTACAGAACTGCAAAAAGACTTAAAATAATTCAGACTGGAGGTCTGACAGCTAAGGACTTGATATCAGTCTGCTACCAATGACTGTCATACAGTCTGGTTGAGTCAGGGCCAGTCTTTTTCAGCTGGTTCTGTACGATCTAGGCAGCATGACAATCTCAGTCCCATGCACTGCAGAGAAATACTGACATCGTCACCTACACTGTGAGCTGACACTCATGCCAGAGGCAACAAGGATACAGAGACGGACTTACACCTCCACTTTGTTCAGACACCAAGGTCGTAGAGAAGACATGGGGGAGAAAAAGAAGGGGCAGGGAGGACCACCCTGGTATTCCTAACACTGCCAGAATCACATGCAGGAAGATTGAAGTTTGTCATCCTTGCACTTGGCATCTTCTCCTAAGCACTACAACAGTTACAAATAGGGAAAAGCAGCTGTATTTTGAGATAATTGTTATAACAATTACTATTTTCATAAACCTTTATTCTAGCTTCTTAAATCACAGTTGCCTCCTCCTTCAAGGACACCATCACAGTAAGATAATACTGTCTAGCTGAGTAATACATGTACATGCACAAACACCCTAGCGTGGTAGAAGCTCTCAAGACATTTTCTTCTCTGCCTCTTTTTACTGTCTTTCTGGTTTATTATACCCTAAACAACTCCTCCCTCAGGAGACCTTCTAGCTCTCTTCCAAGCAGCAGCTGAGCCTTTCATACTTAATAAAACATAGAAATTAAAGCAATGAATATTAGAAATATCCATCTTACTCGATTAGCTACTCCATAGTGGACTGTAACCCTTTGAATGTGGTTGACTAATCCCATTAGCTGGTCAAGCAATTTTCTCTACTGCTTCTAGGAGTACAGAGCTCACTAGAAAATACATTTAGAACCATGCTCACCCTGTAGATTAGATTAAGCTGCCTATACAACTCCAAAGTGTTTCCCTCAGGTTTAAGACCTATATAGTAATCCCTGTATTTTTCACAATTCGGTGGGTATGCACTGCTGCTAAAAATTACTACAAGCTTGGTTTCACTTAAAGGTTAGACCTGCCTCCAAAGTACCCATTATTGTGGAATTACAGGCCAAGAGAACAAGGACTTTCTTTAAAGATTACTAAAATGATCTTTTTCCTCATAGTCAGAAAGAATTCTCCCAAATTTGGTTTATTAGCAAATTCAAGGAAGGCTTGAACAGGAGCAGGCTGGCTCCTCCGGATTGCATTTCAATGACCGCTGGCCTCTGCTGTGCAGGAGGTTGCAAACTTTTACTCAAGTCTGTGCTGACCCCCATTCATAAGGACTCTGTGGTTCATTGCTGTAAGCTCATGCTTCAAGCCCTCTTTGGGAGAACAGGCGAAATGAGGGAGGACAGTCAGAGCCTGCCTCCTGCACCCAAACATCTCCATCCAGTTACCAGGGAACCTCTGAGAACCTATCCCCCTTTCCTTCTCACCACTTGAGACCACTTTCCTGTCAAAGTTGGTTAATGAGCTCAAAGCATGGGTAGGCTCCAGGGGATGCTTGGATCTAAATCTGTTTTTTCCCTTGGTTTGAAGGTGGACAATATGGTTCATTATCAACATCACTTATTTTTTCATCTGAACTATAAAATACCAATCCCTTCAGGTACCTAAGCAAAACTAGAGGCAAGGTGCTAGGTCCTGCACAGACAAAGTAAGAAATAGTCCCTGCTCAAAAAACATGCAGGCCAGACAGGGGACAGAAACACAGAAGGAGAAGAAATAAAACACATGTTCAAAGCAGAGAGGTACAGCAGAAGCATACAAATATAATTTCCTAAGGAAACTGCTAAAAATCAGTCATAATTTAACTCGGAAAAACAGGCTGCAGGTGACTGAAAAACTCAGTAGTGTTTGCAATGTAAACCCTATCCACGTGGACTCATTTTAAGAATGGAAGAAAGCAAATCAGTACCAAAGTTTAGCTATTTACATCAGATAATAATGCCAGAAATATGTCATGTCACTCTGTATTATATGCCTAAACAAAGGATGCTAGAAGAGCAGAAGGAAGATATTTCAAATCAGTAACTAGAAAGGCAAATTATTTTAATTTTAAAACAGTGACATCCTGAAATGTGTTTTCATGAAAGGTTCATAAATTGGCTGGTATTAAAGCTGAGTTTAGCTCAGAATAGTCTTCATAGGTGGAATTATTCAAACAACGTGAGGCTACTGAGAAAATGTTCTATGAGCTGAACCCTAATTATAACAGTGCAAAACATACCACTTTACTAATAGAGCACGTCTTTCAGTGATGGCTGTTCTGAAAAATGCTACTTTTCGTAATATGTGTGAATTCTCTACATTTTCCAAGAAGCAGCAGAGTAATAGTAAATATTTGGCTGGCAGAGCTTCAGCACACTGATCATATACTCTGAGATTTGAGTGCTCTTAGTCAAGAAAATGCTTCAGTGAACGCTTAAGTTTGAATATTTAGACATCAGTCACCTTCTTTCCCCACAGTTGTTCCCCAACAAGGCCCCTGTGTGACAGCACAACCCAGTAGATTAGACAGGCTCTGCTCCAGCTAAATCAAAAGCAGGTAGTGCTGCAAATCTGGGAATGCCTACAGGACAATGTCTGCCCTAAACCAGGGATGTAAGGGCCTTATTTTCATAAACGAAACATTTTCATAAGTGATACACAAGTGAGGACTTAAGCAGAAAAAGGACAGACTGCAGAAAATATGTCACATCACAAGTACACAGAAAAAAAAACCAACTGTAACATTTGACCAAGAAAGGAGATAAACAGGGCTTTGATGGATAGGTTCTTAAATAATCCCTATGGAGATCTTTAATAGGAAATGCATTTAGGAACACATTTGTCTACTTTGATTAACAAGGCCCACGCTTTTATAAAGTCAAGCACACCAAACACAGCATACAACACAGAGGAAAGCTCACAAACCCGGATCACAAGCCCTCGCTCATGCCCAACGTGAGCTCAACAGGGAGCAAACAGACAACGGCACAGCTCCCTGAGCACACGGAGCCCTGCGTGGCCACACAAACCTCCAGCACGGGAGCAGAGAAGGGTGCTTGCTCTGAACACCTGCCCAAATTGAGCCATGCAATGTCGCGCTGATGCGGCTAAGCGGTCCCATGGCCACGCTGATTGGTGTCACAGCTGCGACTCCAACCACACTGCCACAGGAAGCTCTGAGCGTTACTGAGGCAGTAGAGGTCTATCTCTAAAGGCTGCTGCTGGGTATCTGCATCACTGTGCTGATGGATTAGCCATCCCCAAGTCCAGACTGGGTCACTGCAGCTGTGTATCATATGGAGGAGTCTGGGGAGCCAAAGCACCACAGCCTGAAGTCACGTTGTTTTCAAACTTCAGCCTTTTTCACTTCTGGCCCTCGAAGCGGCAAGCTGAGCTCTGGCACAACTGAGGATCTGCATTATAATGGATCACTTGGTATCAGAAATGCTGGACACTGAAAGAATTGAGTCCATAAGCAGGATGATACGAGTAGATTCATCTCATTGCAGACACACCTTTTATCTACTTAGCGGCACTTGACATGTTAAGGGAGCCAATATGCGTGGAAAAGAGAATGCATTTCAGTCAGTGACATTTTCACTACAATACTCAGAGTTAAAAATGCATTAGCAGTAACTTTCCATCTATCAAAAGCACGAGGCAGGAAGCAACACTTGCCTGGGAAAGTCTAAGAATGCTATTAAATGTGCCGGAGGCCAGACTCTGTCCTTTTTTTATGATCCATTTGCATAAGTAGGACATTTTCACATAAGTCTACATGGCTCTAGGGCAGCATAACTTGCCACCTCTCTACCTGACTGCTACTTGGATTGCCTGACTACCAAGCATCAAGGGCTGACTAAACATGGTTTTTAAAAAACGTTTATACCCTGACCCATATAATATTTGCTCATTATTTGAATTTCTATAACATACAAACAGCAAGTAATTACGCTCTCATATGGCTGGAATGACTGCTGGGGGAAAGAAGCTACCACATATCAGCTGATTCAGAGCAGCTGTACAAGCACACACTATCCACCCTAAGTGAATATAAGTGACTTAACTTGTGCTCAAGGAAAGAAAATTACTGTTTGGCAATGAGGTCTGGAAACCCCCCACATGCTGATGCAGACATCCCCCTTCCCCCCATATGTGGGGTCACTGAGTCTCCATCTTGCCACAGATTTACAAACCCCTAAACCACCCCCTCCTCCTTGTTCTTTTCCTGTTGCACAGACATAGCGATCGCTTGCTAATCCACGACAGCAGTTCAGACTGGCAGCTCCCCACTGATGCAAGAAATGCGGATCACGTGAGACCAGCAGAAAGCTGAGGACGAAAGGAACTAAAACACCATTCCACTGTGCCATCTTGTAAGACTCTAAACTGCCCCATTTAAAGAGGCGGTGAAGTTCGTAACAAAAGGCTAGCAGTCAAAAGTTCCTCAAAGCCTGCCACGCCAGGGGCCATGCAGCCATCCAGGACGGCCCAATCCTGCTCATAAGAGTGGCCAGGGCTCTCCTGGTTTGGCTGCCAGCACTCCACCTGCATTAGCTGCTATTTCCCAGGGGCTTCTGTGTTTATAGAATAAACACTTACCAGAGTCCAGTATCCTGTGTTACACAGTGCACTCAGTTAACTTTTATCTGCATATTTAGCTCTCTACAGAAGACTCGTGTAAGAGACTTTCAAAGAACCTTCTTTGAAGTGGCGTAAGTTAGGAACCAGCCACAGGCACGCTTGCTCCTGCTCTCTGTGGGAGGAGAGGAGGAGGGCAGGCAAATACCCTCAGTTTCACTACTTTTTCTGCTATTCTAATGAATGTTCCTCACAGCCACCTTTCTGACAGAAAGCCTGCAGATTCTTTACATAATGACTTCAGAATAAATTGCATGGGGATCAGAACAGAGAGAAAATTATGACTTGCAAGTACAGTTCCCCATCAAAGGCTTCTTAGTTACTTCTTTATTTGGATCATACTCACCGTGTTTTTGATGATACATACACATAAACGTGTGCAGTGCCTTTACCATGACTAGCAGTTACCCTGGAGTAAAGCGACATGTATGTGGGCAGGCATTTGAGAATTAGCTAGGTGCCTAACCATGATTAGAATAAAAACAGGTTTTCTTGCCATTTCTTCAGGGTCCCAATAGTTAATCCTAAAACCTGTTACCTGACAGTGAATTTTAGACTACTTGAAAGCAACCCACAACTTTAGGAGTAGGCAAACTACCTTTTATTTCTTCTTTAGACATCCCTGTTGAGTAATATTCTTTAGGAATTGTTACGGGCATCCAAGGATTTGGGCTATGTAGATTCTTCTTCAATAATATTGGTCTTGCAGTCAGTGAGACGGTCAAGACCTACTGCAAGCCTTGCCTAGTAGCACTCAGAAAGGCAAATGTACTTCTATTAAGCAAGGACAGGGGAAAGAACTCAGAGCAGTTGTTTAAAAATGTAGTAACGAGCCCAGGCAGCTTCCTGCGGACAAAAGTTCTCAAAACACTAAAAAAGAAATTTATTTTTTTTCTTGAATCCAAGCAGTGATGTGGGGTAAGCCAAGGGAAATTTCTCCCTGAGCCTTAAATATGATAGCATGAGAGTCATAAACTCCCTCACTTACTTCTTGCTATACCTTGGGCTCACTTCACCTAACTTTAGCCATCTAAATATTAGGGTAGTTTAAATGTGTTTAAATCTAGTTTAAACCTGTCCTCAGGGGAAAGAGAAAGACTTCTCTAGAATGCAATTTTCCTGTCCTATGGCAGCTGTCTCAGGTAACCAGGATAAATTGCCTCCTGGAATTACCTGCTTCTTTTCAGCCTAGATGACTGGCAGAGACCAGGGCTGACCCATGTGAAATAAAGGGCTGGGTAACTACTGGGTGTGTGCGTGGGTGGGAGTGATACAGTTAGGCTTCCAGCAAGCACAGAACGAACATTTTAGCTTACCCCAGGAAATGCATGGTTATGAGGGTACTCTGCCTGGTTCCTGGCTTTATCGCTAGGACTACTTTCTGATCAAGGAAGGAAAGGCTGCCTCTGGCTTTTAAAGACCCACAGATCTGACAGGTATCATCACCTGACAGACTCCAGGTCAATGGCAAAGCCATTAATTCCTGTCTTCTGCAAACTGTAGTGGGGCAACAGAGGGAAATAGAAATCAGAAAAGGTGGCAGTGTCAGGAACTTGTGCTGAATTATAGTATAGCATATCAGGACAGCAGCCAGGTATGCAGTGTGAGCTACAGAGGTGGTACCAATTCTGGTAGTAGGTCCTAATTTCTAATACTTACATTAGGTATTGTGTCCAGGTTGCACAGTGTTAGCAAGCCATCCTCTCTGGTACTTGCCTCACACTTCTCTATCATCTGCAAAGTAGAATAGTGCTTTCATCCTGACCACTGATAAAAATACTAACAGTGACAAGTGATACCAAGCTGAAGGATACATGGAAATCTTACACCAGTATTACCAGCTTTACCAGCACAACATGAAATTGAATTTAAGAAGTCCACCCAACCGGTCTTGTAAGAACCATGTGCTGCAAACTTACAGTGATAAGCATTACCTTCTTTTCATTTCTTCAGCATTATTAATTACATTTTACATCAATTGCTCTGTTATTTTTTCATAAAAGTCAACCTTACAATTTTTAAATAGCAGCACAACATTAGATTTGCTCTAGTCTTCTGGAAATCCCACAGCACTCTTGAGTCTTATTAATAGTCAACGTTAATGGTAAACTCAAAACTTTCAAGCATGTAAGCTACATGTTTAATGATTAAAAACAAATAAAAAAAATGGCTGGCTTATGCTTGAGTCCCAAATTATTTTGCAACATTTTAATTTCTTACCTTATAATTCTTGTTCCATCATTTTCATGCAGAAGTAGTATAATAACACTACCAGACTTTCTTTCTGTCCCTCTTCTTCCCACATCACATTTCTACAAGCCTTAGCTTCTGATTTACACCAAAGTATTGAGCACTGGGGACATTGTTTAAAGTTTCATGAAACTTTGAAACAGGTTGTGATTTTTTTCCCCAATTATTTTGTCACAGGCCACAATTTTAATTTTAGAAAATAATTAAATTTAAACCATCCAAAATGTTAAAGCTACAAAGTTGCCATAAAAGCCTAGCTACATTTTGAATCACTAGGATATAACGCTTAGGAGAGAGAGAGCACAAGCAAGCAAGCAGAATGGCAGATATATTTGTAGGAACCACATACATGTCTAGATTGATAAATATATCTGTCTGCATAGGTATTTATCTAACAAAAAGAAACAGATAAAATGTGCAAAGAGAAACAGTAATTGTAAATAACAGTCTCTGTTGCTCTTGTTTCTTTCTAAAATTAGTCAATTTGATTTCTGAGGTCTTGATCTAAATTTTCTATTGCAGACTATTTATTCCAAACACAACAAGTCAAAGCATCTACATAACTTCAGTCTATTATTAACCTTGGGACTGGGCAGATTATTAAAAGTCATAGGTTGAGTATTCCAATTATCAGCGAAGGAGACGGAAAGAAACAAATTAAACATTGCGGCAAACAACAAGGGTCTTGTGGCCCACCGCATGCAGTAAAATCTTGTTTTGTCTAGTGTCTATTATTTTGGAACGGAATTCTCGGAGGGCTGGAGATTGGAGATATTGTGCTCTTATTCAGAGATTCTTGTATATTTGTCTCTGTTATGTAAATCCCTGCACTCATCAGGGATGAGAGCTATTAATAGAGATCACAAGGACTCAGAAAATTGTGCATTTCTCTTCCTGTACTACTTTAGACTTTGATCTTGTAAACACTCATACACATTAAAAAGACCCACAACCTTGCAGTACTTAGAAGTGCAAGCATCCATGCCAAAATGCATGCTGGGTTTCTTACCTTACTTCTCACCTGTTCACAAAGTTACTTTTTCATTTCTAACATTAGACTTTCGTACTATAGCATGGAAATTCTTGCTCTTGAAACCTGCCAATTACACAGGCTGTGCCATTTATAAGCTTGATACCCATGTTTACGAATGTACCCCCTTACAGTAGCCTGATAAATGGTAAATATTGGCTATTTAATGTCACACAGAGATCATAGTTGTTAGCTCATGTGACAAAATCTCCAGGTTTGAGACAGATAATCTATGCGTTTGCATATATAAGAGAGCACTTGCAGGAGCTCTGTGTTTTACAGCATCTTGACTGCCTTTTTATTAATTCCTATTTCTATCATCTACACAATTTTGTACCCACAATCATGCATTTATGCATGATTTGCCCTGCTTGTATCCAAATAGCTTACTGGTGGGACGATAAATGAAGCTTTCTCTGCAAAAAAACTAAGTGGTATGAAGAAGCTGAAGCTACTATTTCCACCTGTGCCAGTCTTTGCTCAATCACACGCATCACAGCCTTTGACCCTTCATAGTGATTTTGTTAAGCTGATGCAATGCGGAGAGAGTTGCATTTTCCTTTCCAGGGAAGGAAATCGTGTCCTTTCATTCACCAGGGCTACTAACAGACTTGCGGTGTGGTCTTGTTTTATACCTAGCGCTAAATAGCAAGTTTGTTGGAAACAGCACTGCTACAAATGTTGATATAAGCACTACAGGGAAAAATTTGAGGTATGTTTTTTCCCCTTAAGGACTGTTAAGTTAATCTAAATCAGTCACCTCCACAGACTATTATCTATTTTTTGTACTGACTCGCAGTGCACTATAGCTCAGAAGTATTTATCCAAATTTCTACTTGGGTATACAGCAGGTAATCGTGGTATCAGATTGAGAAGAAACAAATGAAGAAATGGAAAATGGAATTTTCTGCAGAAAAACTATCCTTACTAATTGGAAGCCACAATTACCATCATACAACTGTACAGAGGCAATTTTTGTGCCCCACTTGGAATATAAGCCCAACAAAGAGATACCAGTTAGGAAGAGATAGTAAGAATTATTACACTGCATACAAATGAGCTGTTGAAAACATTCGTATTACTCCTGAAGCGTCACAATTAAAATGCAGAATGGTATAACAACATCTGAAGAGTGTTATAAACGCATAGCACATCAGCACTTTGAAGGAAAATATTTTTTTTTCTTCATGTATCTCTTACTACTACTTTTGTACTTCAATTTTGGTATTAATTTCTTATATCCGATCACATTGTTCAGTGACACAGCAAGAAATAATTCATATTTTTTTAAAACAGCCAAAAATCCAAGAAAGCAGAAGTTTTATTCTCTTACCACACCCTAAAAGTATAAATAAATACTAAAAAGGGATTGTTCTGCAAAGCAAATGGAGAAGCCCCCAATGCAGAGCAGCTGCATACCACAACAGTAACAAAAAGTAATAAGATCTGAATGTCATATCATAATATGATTCTCCACAGAAACAAAATACTTTATGAATAATAGAACACTCCCATTCAGAATTACAGTCTCATTCTTTTGTATTTTTAACCTCTCTTCTTATGTGATAAGGAAGGTACCCTTGACTGCTTTGTACTTCTATCCTCTTGAAGCTGAAATGCACTGGCATATCATCTATGAAGCACAGAAGAGACTTCATTAGCAATTCCAGGTTCCGGATGCTATGAACTGACATCTCTAGCGTGCATCTCCTTGTCACTTTACCCTTCCTTAGGAAAAGAAAAAGGGGGGGGAAAAAATCTCCTGTCAAACACTCTTCCAGACACGTGTCTCTAGATGGAAAAGGGTATTTTAAAACCAAAGCCTCCAGAAAAGGCAATGAGAAACCAGGTTAGTAATGCACAGTGATAATATTCCACATTGATTATGAATCTTCAAGCTCAGAGATATTACTCAGAAGGCTTCTTTTCTTCCATACAAATACTAGAACTAGCTGCTTAAGTATAAAGTAATCTACCTACAGGGTAACTGGAATATTTGTGAACGTACTCAAGAGTAGAATTAGATATTGGTGATGTCCATAACACCCAGGAAATACATCATGATAACCATGGAATAAGCTTCTAGTTCACTAATTCTCATTGTACAAAAATAAGCAGTTATTTCTTAATTGAAATTCCTTCAACTCTGGTACAAAGAAGGCTTATGTTACCCAATCAGTTCTTTTGGCTTTAAAATATCTTACAGCCAGGACATAAACTAGAACCTGCTTCCAGTGCCAGTTGGTTTGCTTCCAAACTGAGCAACGTTGAGAGTGATCCACCTTGCCTCTTGGAAAACAATCTTTATTGACCTGCTCTAACTACATAGCAGTCACAGGGAGACAGGACAGTTCTGGTATCGCAGTTACTTAAATGTTTTAAAGAATTGGAGAGGGTTGCAAAACGAATTTTTCCTTTTAGGGGAAATTCTACAAGTTCACCACTGTTTTCACCTTGAATAGACAAAAATTAGAGCTTGCACAAAACAAAATGTCAAAATTTTGGTCAGCAAATTGACTAAGAAAGTCAAAGACAGCTTCAGGCATGGGATGTGCATGCCACACAGTAAGCCTGGTGGATTTGCAAAATTGCCTGCTTGGTCTTCTGCCTAACAGGGCACTTGTGCAGGTGCACAGGAGAACCAGGTGGATGCCAGCATCAGCAATCAGCAGCCTTGTCTTCTGCCCATCCTGCAAAGGTCAGTGATCAGACTCTAAGTTCCTCATTGCTTCACCACCTGTGAATCCAACCTCTGAGTGGGAACAGCATTCCTCCTTCCCTGAACAGGGGTTCAGAGTTGCCGCATCTCATCTCACCACCCTGCACCATTGCTTGTAAGCTAGAAGCGAGGTAAAATCTCTAAAATCCAACTTAAAGTTCCCGAGCAAAAGTTGAAACTATTTCATGGTCTAGGATTTTACACAGCGAAAGAATTAGCGGGATTAAAAAACCCAGAACAGCGCAACATTAGCACCTGCCAGGAGCATTTGGGACTCAAACATTTTTAGAGTTTGCAATGAGTAGAGCAGAACAGACAGATATCCTCCCATAACATACACACTGACAGGCAGGTGTCCCTGAACACACTTTGTTCCCCATTCCTCTTCAAGCCAGCACAAAATTGCCTCTGGTGACTGGGAAAATATACTCTAGGCTCAATCATCTGTAACTTCATGTAGTGCTGAAGGATGTTTGGCTTCAGGTGTGAAAGCAAAGTGAGATATTTTAGTAATGAATTTGAGTAGGTTCAAAGAATTTACAAAAAATTCTACATGCTGAGATGGTTAGGCTGCCAGAGTATTAGAGGTCTGCACATTTAAAAACAGAGTGTGATCTCCATCTCTTCAAATCCAGACGTGATTTGAAAGGCAATTCATTTCATTACTGTTCTCCTTGGCATGATAATGATTACTTCTTATGCCAAGACATCAGATCCAGAACTGAAGTAAACAGGATGCTCTTCCAGTCAAGAACATGCGACATCACGTTTTCTGTCACAGACTCAGACATAGGTTTCTCCAGATAAGACACCAATTATCTAAACATTTTTCTTTATTCCTTTTTCAAAAACCAGTTTGGTCAAAACTCAACTGAACCAACAGAATGCAAACTTGTAACACGTGCCACGAATTTGAACTTATAGCCTAAGACACTGAATTTCTAGAACCCATCTCAATGAAATTTAATTTCACTTCACTTTTTGTGGTTCTCTTTCAGCAATAATAATCTATAGCTTACTATACTTCCCTAGTAGGAGTATTGGGTCTCAAGGCTGACTTCAAAGAGCCAGGGAATGGCTGCACAAAAATGGGAAGTGAGCCAAAAACCAATTAATTTTTCTTCCACCATTTCATTATATTTACACAGATATGGAAATACATAGCCAAATATCATTCCAAGGTTTTCTTTAATCAGGCTAAACAGGCAATGCTCAGCAGATGTCTAGTGGGCAACAGTCAATGAAAAGTTATGTCTTGGACTGCCCCAGAGCATTTGATTTCTCTTACCACGCTTTCATTCCCAACAGTGGAATCCCTGCACACATACGTAAGTACAGGTCTCAACTACTGCTACTGCTGGGTTCCGATACCCCAGACTGAGTTTTCTAGTTAGTGCTTGACTATGGGCTTGGTTTTCAGTTGTGGTTTTGGTTATTTTTTGCCAATTTGGGTATTTGCTTATACACTTAGTATTTTCTCAGAGTTCTCTCCAAAGTCACTGGAAAGGCTTTCAATGAATTGCCTGAGTTTCAGGTCAGGTCGTATGCAGCTTTTTCAACTAAAGCATAGCACAGCTCCAGGGTCCAAGCAGCACATAAACAACAGACACTTATAGATTCACTCTAGGCAATCGTATCTACTGATTTTAGGGCCAGAATATCTTAAGTAGTTCTTGAAATCTTTGACTTTACATGATCAAGCAGATAATGTGACACAAGATGGGAGTACAAATAATATGCACATAACAAACAACAGCTCAGCTTCTCATAATATCTCCCTGAAGCAAGA
This sequence comes from Charadrius vociferus, assembly GCF_000708025.1. Taxonomy (NCBI): domain Eukaryota; kingdom Metazoa; phylum Chordata; class Aves; order Charadriiformes; family Charadriidae; genus Charadrius; species Charadrius vociferus. The sequence continues at coordinate 318,359 of NW_009650170.1, read as the reverse complement.
CAGTCCAATCTGAATAACAAAATTGTGGATATCATGTAAAATATAAATGAGACAAACTATTTTTAAATACTACATTTCACATTTCAAAGGTATATTTAAGTAAGCTATTTCCTCATATGTACCTAACACTTAACTAACTGTTATCCACTTAATGCCAGTGCTGGATCAGAACCAGCCTGCGTACATACTATGGCTGCAACTGTCACCTCCAGCCTTACTATTACTCCCATAACTATGTTTGCTGCCATTCTTGTTCCAACATTGTAATCAAGATGTAGACTCACGATGGATAGAAAGAATGAAGAAGTGAGTCTTCTTATCTGCTCCATAAGGCACCTACTATGCCTCAGGGCATTAAAAACTAATGATATCCAATTATATAATATCTTAAAGACATGTAAAGCAAATTTTTTTTTTTTTTTTCTGATTGCCTCTGTAAAGACCTAGAGAGAGCAGGTAATTCATTCAACTGTACTCGATGTTAACTTATGGTAACTGGTAACTCACTGTTATGAATTAAAGCTATTGGCTTCAGCATACTTGACTATAGCAGCATTCTGAGTCAAAGCTATGATGATGAAAGCTATTTTGAGGAGCACTTGTAAAACTTATAGGGCTCATTTCAAGACATGCTAGAGACCTACATTTTGTAAAGTGCGGTGCGCAAGTTTTCTGGAAGTTAGTGTCCAATCTTTCTTCCTCCAGGTCCCCCAAAACTTACTCAGTTTTGGTTTTAATCTGAGCCAGTATTTTTCCCATTATAAAAACCAGTTTGATTATTCCACATTTTTGGATCTTATACTTCATTTTTTTTTAAACTGTTTCATTTTTTCTTAATTGCTTTCAGACAGACTTTAGAAGGAAATCAGGATCTAACAAGCTCTCGCATATGGAAAACCTCTGCTCTGTTAAAAGGCCACGAAGAAATGCAACCTTTTTATTTTGTACCCAACTGATCGATACACAGAAACTGTATTTAAGAAATTCACATTCTTATGAACATCCTTTTTGAACTTAGCTTCCCACTGGCATCTCCCGAGTGATAATTCATAGCCCAAGACATACTTCACAATACTGTCCTAAATAGTGTTAAATTGGTATTCTCTGCTCCACTGGGCAACCTATCTAGATGTGTAAAGAAAAATCAAGACAGTCACAATTATTTATGGTTGACAGACACTGGCAACAAGAAATTGCAACATAACTCTTGGAAGCTCTATACCTTGTTTGAGCCATAAAAAGATGAAGCTTCAAAGCACTTTCATTATTATGATTAGAAGAAAATAATAACCACCCCAAGCCAAACAACTACCTCAGCAATCAAATGTCACTTAAATTGCTTGATTCATTTGACATAACTTTAACACAGAATACATATTAATATAACAAATGAAGTGTACAACCAAGATTTCAGAAAACAGCATTCCAGTACAGCCTGAGAAAAATCAACTTAAAATGAATTTAGATCACAGAATCGATATCTAGGGATTTACTAAGGATCACTGAATCCTTCATTATTGATCCAACAGAATACCGTCCTTTTACTATGCAGCACACACAATTACTTGTTATTTTTACAAATTCACACAATAAGAATCAACAAACTGTGTACTGATTAAAATTCAGTGCTGAATAAGTTACATGAGGAATTAAAGTCATCTCGAAAATGAGAACATGTTGTTACAAAATTCATTGGCTTCACGCTCTTAACTGAAGATATGAAATGCATGCTTGCTTCCTTGTCATCTCATTTCACTCTTTCTGGGGTTTTGATGCTAACTGGTCCTCTACACCTTCTCCTAACACAGAAGTGTATTTTAATACGAAAATTAGTCAAAGAAACTCCATGAAAAGTTTTCACTACATATTTCTACTTTATAAAGACAACTGGCTTGACTGTTTTCTGCTAAAAACCCCATAAACAGATTACATTGTATTTGTGCATTCCAATCTCTTATTTTACCAGCGACTAATTGCATTACATAAAAGAACACTGCTGCTCAATTCATATTGCTAATAAATTGTATCATGCTAGAATATTTTTTTCTCTCAGTTTCACTCCTTACTCTCAAAAATATTAAATGGGGTAAGACTGGTAAACAAGAAGAGGCTTTTCTGACAACAACATTAAACTTAAACAAACCCTGTTGTCCATAAACAAGCTGCATCTCCACAGAGCGCACAGCTTTTCATTGCCAAAGAAACTTCTCGTCTTACACTGGAGTCTGAAAGGCCCTGGCTGAACAACCCAGGGCACAGTTAAGTTAAATCCACCTAAGAGCTTTCAAATAATGGAGGCTTCACTAACAGCTAATTAGAGAAAAACATGATAAAAGCTATTAATCTAAAAATCTACCAGACATGGGAATAACAAGTGCCTTATAAAGTTATATCCAACTGGTTTTGAAGAGGAACACCTCAAAATGCCTAAACCGTTTGTTATCTACGTTATTTTGCCTGAAACAACTATTTTACTCTGTATCAGAATTCCATGTGGAAATTGTCAATGACTAAGCACATTTTAACCTTTCGTTTGGCATCAGTCAGAACAATGGAAATCAAGACTATGCCACAGTTATGATTATTACAATAGCCTTGACCAGAAATAGAGAAGACATTTTATGTCTATTTTATATCTGTCTGTTTTCGTATACACAAACAGAAATCCACTGATATATAACAAATTTCAGATAAAATTGCATTGAGACCCATTAGCTATGAAGTTTGTACAAAAACATTTGCACCAGAAAAACTTAACGTAAAGAACAAAATAAACCAACAAATGAATATTTAGCTCATGAATATTCTTAGCACAGTCAGACATGGGTTTCAGGTTTCTAAGTAGATGCAGTCCCAAAGCATGCAGTCACACAACAGAATGTGCACACAAAAAAAAAAAGGAAAAACACAGAGTCCAAGAAGTCAGAAAAATTTTTGCATAGTGGAATTCTGTAACATGTTATTTGTTAGAACAGAAAGAATTAGGAAGGTTCCAAGTGTGCAAAATAATGACATCCCACAACACAGAAATCATACAAAACATAAAATGAAAGTGCTTTATAGCTAGCTTAAAAAAATGGTAAATTAAATTAGGCAGTTAGGAGAGGCAAATACTCCCACTATCCTGCTAAATTATCCTGCCTTATATCCAGAAATCAGCCTCCAAAGCTTCTCAAATCTCACCTTGTGAGGCACAGTTCCCAAAGGATGCCTATAAATACAGCCCTGCTTGACAAGCTTTCCACTCAAATAAAAAAAGCTGTTGCATTGCAAGTAAATTTAATTTCTAAGATTTCATTCCCTAGCACAATCCCTCTATCTTTTCAGCTTCGAAAGTAAGACAACGAAAAAATAAATCATTATGTGGAGGCAGTAAAACAATATGGTTTATAATTTTCCTTTTTCTGACCTTTGAATGTGTGCAGTTCTCCCTGAACTTTCTTCAGTGAGCTGTGCAGTGGTTGGCATTTTTCAATTTGAAGCAGTAACGAAGGAGTGTAACTATGACTAATGTGCCATGGTTGCATTGCTCTATTCTGTCATTTCCTTCCATCCTAAACGGTAATATCTACCATGCATTTTAAAAGTACACAGTGAAGCTTTTCGGCACGCTCTTTGTACCATCGTGCCACTGATTTCAACCCCGCTGTAAACAAGCTGCAATGATATTCACCAAGGAAAACAGGTTGCACTGCAGTCTAAAGAAAGGAACTGCCGCTGACAGAGGAGCAAACACAGATACATCTAAAGGACGGAAAACAAAACAAAAGCTGTTAACTTTATCTATTTTTACTTTTTTATTACTTTTCCATTTTTTCCGTAATGCATCTTTAATGTATCATAAAAGGTGTAACAGTTTCCAAGTCAATTTTGGGGGAGGTGAAGGGCTGGATCCTTAGCAAAGAGAAACTGCAGAAACTGGGAAACCTGCACCAGTGTATTCTAATAGAAGGTCCTCTTCGATATCTGAATTATCGCTGTAATCTATGTTTCTTTACTACAGAAGGCGAATTTTGCAAATCACAGCACATAAGCTGTTTCTGCTGGCTTCCTTCAGGAGGTTCCATACTGGTGCCAGCAGGGTATACTGGGAAAAAGTTATAAATTTAATCATAACTTATCATGCAAAATGGGCTCTCTTCGTAAACGGTGGGCTAAAGGAAGTGAAAATACAGTAATATTTGGGTTTCTCTTAGAAAGAATAGCCCCTTAACTAACAAAATGTTTTCCACACAGTTGGAAAGCAATCCCTAATTCAGGACTACTTTGTTTATTAGCTCTATATTTTCACTGAAATCAATTGAAAGTGTGTCTTACTAAATAAGCATTTCTTAGATTCAAAAGAGTATTAAATACACTGCATTTCGAGGCAGACCAAAAGCATTTTTACAATGATCTGGCCATTGAAATGTTTACTTTCCAAGCACTGACCTTAAATACTATTAAACTGCAGAACACCAAAATCCAAGATTCTTTTCTGTATAAATACAAAGCTGAATTCTCTTTCAATTATTCACAACATGACGAAATATGATTATATCGTTAATGCTGTTAACATACAACAAATATGTTTTCAGGAAGAATTGACATCCACAGGAAGAATCCTCACCCTCTCCTCCACCTTGGGCAGTGTGACATTTACCCCTTTCAACAAACGAAACTGGGAAGACTTTAACAGATTTCTAGAAATTATGCACTGTTTACTAATAACTGAATCTTTTTTCCTGAAGAAGTTCTGTGGAATATTTGAACACTGCCTATTAGTATTACACACCTCACAAGAGAAACAAGAGTAAAAGCTTGAATGTCATTAGAATTGCATTCTTTTCCCAAAGTATTGGGTCCATTTCTTTTGCCCAAGAAAAAGAATAAGGTCTTTCCCTCAGACTGTAAGCCTTACCTGAATTTTTTATGTGATCTAACTGCTAAGTGCAAGCTCCAGAGCAGCAGTAGTCTCCTGATCTCCTAAGAGGAGGAAGGCCAGGCAATAAACTTGCTCTCTGTCCCTTGCTCTGGGCACCAGCCTCTCTTCCCTGCCTTTCCCATTCCCAAATGTTTTGACCTTGAGCAATAGCATCTGATAAATCTTAGCTGGGAATAGTCTCAACATAAAAATTCATAGATATTTCAAGGAAATCAGCAGGTAGGAGAGGAAAAAGTTGAAGATAACACCCCGCTGAGAGAAAGGTTGGGGACATTCAGCAGCTGCAGCCTCCGAGAGCTGTTGGGGCCACTTGGCTGCATGACTCGCAGGTGTATTAGGGATGTCAGAAGACATACGATGGGATGTGTGCACCATATATTATTCTGGACAGCTACTCTGAGAGGCATGCAATTTAGGGTTCAGACTGCAAATGGAGGTTGGGGGAGGTACAAATGTGGATCAGACAAGGACCTTCTCACACTGCCCACTCGCAAAAGTTCTGGCTATGGGAGAAGCCAACACAAGTGCCTAGGTGGCTGCAACTAACCTGGAAAGTCTGAATATCTACAGAGAAATGCGCAACGGCACTAGAGAATGGGAACATCCAGATTTTCTGAGCAAACAGAAGGTGTATGAGTAGGCAAAACGTTGCAATACTCTGCTTCTGAAAAAGGGATAAATCTTCCCCCAAGCACTAGAACCTACAGTTATTCTCTAATTAGCAGTGTTAGAAAAGGAAAGGACAACTCTCGTTCCCTCCATGATTTCCCTTGAAATGACACGACTGAAAGAAATTTCTAAAACTAAAACCATTAATCATATTTGCCAGGGAGCCTGCAGTGTGCAGTAAACATCTGGCTGTTTGTTCACTGATACTTGCTTGGCTTGAAGGCTGCTTTACAAAGTTGACAATATTTTCACGGCTCTTGAAACCTTATTTTACCACTACTGGATTTCACACAGTACTGTACCTCCTAGCCACCTTCACACTGTCAAAAAAGAGCACCCTACATTTTCCAGAAATCTTGAACAATACCTCTGTGCAGACCAGACACACTCTGGCTGACAAACTGGTGCTGGTCAGAGGAGCTCTCACAGCTACATCAGCTGTTCAAGCCTCATCACCTGAAAACAGGAAAACTGTTTTATTTCAGCAGGGAGGATATTACAGTCTCTAATACCATTACCCAAAAGAGGTTTACAAGTGGGAATTAACATCTTGTATTTGCAGAGGCTTTTCTCATCCCCTATCTCATTTCCCTCTGGGCTCCCATAAAATTAGTATATTAACCCAGCACGGTGTCAGTAGTACTGAAAATAACCCAGGAGCACAACCTATTAACGTTAGGGCACGTTGTGGGGACCTTTGCTGAGACTGATGACCATAATAGCTGCCCTTCATTTGGGACAGTTGGGGGGATCCCTGAACTCACTCACAAACTTGGGAAGCGAAAAAAAAAAACTGTAGCAGGTTACAGCCCATGAACACAGCTATGCCTCCAACCAAACAAAAACTAGTTTTCTGAATATCATTTGAATTAAGTTTGTGGTCACATATCTGAGAGAGAAAGGTCAGAAAGAGATTAAAAGGAAAGCACAACCCAACCCAGCTTCAGCGATCCTGAAACAAAAGAAAAAATTTAGGGTCATGGTGGCATAAGCAGCAAAATTATTTCTGGCTGATTCCTTCTATGCAGGGTTGGCAATTTTGGGGTTTTTTGTCCAAGTAATCTGCAATGGATCAAAGGATCCACTGGATCAAGCACCAATCTTACCCTTCTAACTGAAATAACCCCTGGAGATCCTAAATTTTGACTTTTTTTGGGCTCAAAAGACTATAAAATTGCTTTACTTAGACACTCCATTTATATAGCAACTCTGGAGCACTTGCGTTTACTGTCAGAATTGTCATATTGGCATCTAGAGAAGTAACTGGCAATAAAAGCTTTAGATTTTGCTTCAGGTGTTCCAGATTCTGTATTTAGGCATTCCAGAGTCTCCAAGAATATTTTTAATTGCTTGTTCCCTATTGAAAGTCCAGATGTTTCCTGGTTTGGTTATTATCTTCTTAATATAAAAGAAATAATGTCTTGTTGACCAGTAATAATACAATCTTAGTAACAGAGTAGCATGGTAATGACAGAGGGAAAAGAAAAGCTCTCTTGGTTGAAGCATTAAGCAGAGATTCTGGAGATGAGCACTAAATACAATATCACACTATCTACTTGTCCTACACACGGTCTCCCTTTGGCTCTATAGGTAGTTTCCAACTCCCCAGAGATGGTGTGATGAGACCTTAACTACTACACTCCCATAACTAGGGAGTGTAAAGACAGTACACTAGTTGAGACAACTGTTTTGCTGGTCGTTTCAGCCAGGACTGTTGGTCATCCCTTAGGGTCCACACAACATCTTGCTTATCCATAATTTTATGATACATCTCCTTTGTGTTTCTGCCTAACAGGCAGAAGAATATAGTTCACCGCTATCTTTGAGCAGCGAAGTATGCTGTCTGTGCTCAGTCTGAAATCCTTTATTATAATTTTTCCAACATTCTGAGTAGCCTGCCAGGAGATATTTAAAAGAACAATAAATCTTATTGGTGCCAGGGATGTGGGAGAAGGGCTCAGGACTAATGCAGAGATCTGTTTTATGAGTGTCATCTGTTCCTGTTCTGCCAAAGGAAAAATGGCATATTGAAATTACTCTGCTGTAGGCAAGAACAGCAAGGACAGCACATTATCCTCTGTTGGCACCCGGGGGCAGGGGTGGGGGGATAAAAACAACCAAAAACAACCCCCTAAAAAACACATTGATTCTAGTACTAGGAAATACAGCAGATGTTGTGGTGTAAGTTAAAATAATAAGTTAGTTACTGAAGCAGCAAAAATTCCAAGGATTTGCATACAGTAGGCAAAGGATCCTTTACAGTGGCATTATAGCAAATAAGCATGATATCCTGTAAGCAGGAGAGTAGAAGACACACACTAGTGAAAGCGAAATGGCTCTCTTAATTCACATATCTGCTAATGGAGGCAAAGGAGCCTGGCAGAGCTGAAACAACCAACACATTATCAACTGTCCACAAAAGCACATAACGAGCTTGGAAAGATTTTATTGCAAAATTAAAGAGATCTTGCACATCTTTAATCTCACTTGGCAAAGAAGCTGCAATGAGGGCAGCTACTTCTTTCATGCTATATGAAAGAAGGTCTAGAAGATGTGAGCATTTAAATCTTTAATGGGGAGGATATAATAAATAAAATTGAGAATAAAAGGATTTTTCTTCTTTTTATCAGGTTTTGGTCAGTACATACAACATCTATATTGATGATGTTCATTTATGATGAGCAGTCACACATCAGGGACCAATGAGCTCTTTAAAATGTCTTCTGCCTAAGGAGGGTGCTAGAAGCTTTAGATAAAAATCTTAAATGACATCACTGGTAACGGGCTACAGGAACCTAAACAAGAAAATACGGGAACATAACAATCTGGAAATATATATGTATCTGTTGCAAAGGGGAGCCACTGATCTCCCTGTGTCTGCTGGCCAGAAAAAAACATGAGCTTAAACTGGAGCATGAAGGGGCCACGTGAGAAAGGAAAAATCATTCTGTTGGGGGAAACCCAGTAGGGCTCTGGGGTAGATGTGTCCGAAGACTCTGTGGGACCTTGCACTGCTGACAAAGGCATTCTACCTCTCTGATTGTGCCCTGGGGCAGTGAACAGTTAGACAACCTCTGAAAGTCTCTTTCAGCTGTTTTTATGGAATTCTGACACAAGAACATGTTGCAGTCATCATGCTGGGGAAGCTCTAATATTTGATAAAGCCATAGTGAATGGGTCCTATACCACGTTGGGGACTGGATGAGTTTAGATAACAGCAGATGCCAAGGAGAAGGAGAATTCAAAGGGAAGATGTTCCATTTTCCATTGAACAATGATCATAATTTGGAGTAACTGCCTATAAAACAGACATCTGTGGCAACGAAGGCGCAGTTGGGGTCTCATCATTGGGCACATTGAGCACACAGAGCTGCCAAAACAGCCAACATTGTTTTGCCAAGTGCAGAGGATAAACTGAAGACTGGCACTCCTGAGACTTCCTCATGATTTTATGTAAGATTTTGGTTGTCTTTTTTTTTTTCCCCCCAGAGACCCAGAAAGGCTTAAAGTAGCAGGCTGTTTTCTTCCAACTGCAAAATTTAGTACACATATTGACATATTTTTCAAACTTCAAAAAGGTGTAATTTCAGTCTGTAGAACAGGTTTGGCTGGTTCTTAGGGTAACCACATCAAGTGACCCATCAACAGCAGAAACTCATTTTCAAAGACGTAGCTTTCAAGTGTGGCTTTCATATCCCAAGGAGAAGAAAGAGTTGCCTTTAAATAAAAATCCTAAACCCAGTGCCAATTACTTAGAAGAATCAGCCAGAAAGAATCTCTTCAAACAGAAGCATGGACACACAACAAGTGGCATTTCAAGTGAAAAAGTCTCCTGTTTTTCTCAAGAAACCCTGGAAACTGAAGAGGGGAGCTCCACATGTTCAGATATTCCAGGCAGTGAAACCCCCCGGATTCACAGCCCTCTAACCTGCTACCAACACTCCACACACAGCACCATCCAGCTGCTTTTTTGTGCACCACAGAACCAGCGCCGCAAGTGCTCCTCATGCAAGCTCCCAGTCATGGAGCACTGTATTCAGAAAAAAAATGAAATATCAAGGCTTACATGTAACAGAGTAAGAAAAGAAAACAGCAAGGCATAGACAGGTGTCACAAAGTCGCACTCTTTTAAAACAAAAAAGTCTATTTTTTAGCATGTCAAATAAGCGATGTTTTCACAGACTGAAATGGGATCAAATCCTCAGACAATACACTGTAGAAAAGCAGACGTGCTCACTGAACTGTTCTCATTAAAACACTCTCCCTCTGTCAATGGTAACATTACTTTTTTAAAAAGGAAAAAAACAAATCATCTTTCATTTTCAAGTGACCTTTTAAAAAAATCCTTTCTATAAAATATTAAAAATATTGTTGAAAAGCCCACTCCAATTTCTGTGCTGATAAAACCACAGGTTGATTATAAACCTTTGTGGTTTTTCATGTATTAAGGTATCATTGTGCAATGGTTGCTGACCTGGGATGAAAAGAAACAAAACAAAAACAAACAAGCATAAACCCAGAACTATCATTACCCATGTAGGCTCACCATGCAGATGCTGGGATATTAGCTTGAATTGTGCAAGTACGAGAGAGGAAGAGACTGTAATAGATGAGGAGATAATATCGCACAATGTCACCTAGCAAATGGTGATCACTGTGCTCATAGGCAGCCAAACAGCCACGCTGATATCCAGCAGCAACATAATTATATTTCAAATTAGTTTTCTGCAACGCAAAAGGGAAAATAAGAAAGATCATCTGATGTGATCAAGCTACAGAAAGAGACTTGAGTAATATATTTGGGTTTCTGGTCCATTAATATACACAGAAAATGAGGCTGTACAATTCCAGCTCATTTCTGAAGGTTCAGGGTCATCTTATTAGGAACAACATATTTACTGTGAACCTGAAGAGCCAGTATTGATTTGGATATAAGTGTTTACGCTTGGGTTTAGGATTCCTTTTTTCCTGTGCTGTCCTAATGAGCCATGAAAATAACCTCAGCTAAATCAGAAATGCCCAACCATGGCTGAAATAGGCCTTGTAATCGTGCTACCATTTTGACACTAGTAACGTAGAAGGAACAAATTTCCAGCTCAATGGACTTTAGGAGATACAGGAAAACAGCAAAAGGATAGGGGAACACCAGGACTGATTTGCTGTAGCAAAATGCTTAACAACAGAGACACAATCCAGGCCTGCCACATACATGTAAATATGGGACCAGTCAGTTTTCGTGCTTTGTCTCGTCTCCTTCTACATTGTCTGAAAATGTATAAAAGGTGGCAGCATAGGTGTTGCCACAAGTTCACGCATGCATCAAGGAAAAGCAGACTATAGTTGAGCAATATCTGAACCAACACAAGCCTGAATCCTAAATTCCATGCTAAGACGAGATGGGGAGGCTCCTCAATGACAGAAATAACATCCAACTAACCAGCGTATCACCCTGTTGTTGTTTTTTTTACTGGATTCATTAAAAAATCAGAGCCATTTGAAGGATTCTTTTTAAATAATACACTTTGGAATTAGCATTTTTATATTCCTTTTTACTTTACTGGATTTCCTACTTCCTATCTGATACTTTGCTAGAAAGAAAATGTCTGCCTTTACACAGCAAACCTAGGAACTGAGTCAATAAGCTACTATTAAGAGTGAAATCTGAAGCAGAGGCCTTTGGCAGCTCCATTTCATTTGACTACATGTAGGAAGCAGTTAAAAAGTCGCATAATCAAAACAATACCGATTTCATCCACTCAAACAAACCTCAGGAAAGGTTATTTAGGAATCAGCCTATGCAGACAGGAACGTTTTGCTAGATATTATCATGAGGGGTCTATGTATGTAGAAAGCAGAAAGAGAACAGAAACACTTTAAACCACTTAAGTGTTAGACAGAGAGAAACATCCCTAAAGTTATACAATAAGAACAGAACTGGAAAAGTTGCCCTGCGAGACCAGAAATGGAGCAAAGTACTAACCAGAAAAGAGGCTTGGCCTCATAGCCAAAGAAAAGTACCCTTGTTATCTGCTGCCTAATGCGTCTGTGGAAACAGGTCACAGGGTGCTTTCTTTGTGAAGAAACTTGACGGCAGCAAAGAAATACCAGACTGCATCATCAGCTACTCCTCCCAGAGGAAACAGTCTGCTAGACTCCAAATGCTGGCTACCTTCTCGGTAGTACCTTCTCAGCAATGGTACTGATTTATGCCCATAGCTAATTTTAAGCCTAGGCATTGTGTTTAAGTACCTCACTGCTTAATGACAATTGCACGAGATAAAGGAAAACCCCTGTATTTTTGCAAGTAATTTCCTTTTGTTTTGGTAGCAAGTTGTTATTGATACTAGGAGTGCAAAATGTCACTTTTGTGCATAAATGCAAGCTGCAAGATGATGGTGTCTTTTAAAATCTAGCTTCTTTATTTACCAGGACCAGGCAAGCACTGGTTCTACCGAGCTCATTGGCAAATCTGCTGCTTCCTGTAGGACCAGGGTCAGACCTGCACTTGTGAATCCTGTCACACAAATAAGCTCTGTAAAATAACAACACAAGGCTGGCAGCTCAGGGGCACCATGAGGCTGATGGGGGCAGAAGGCCTTATTTCATTTCATTTCTGAGGACATCATCCTGTCTCCTTCTTTCTTCTTCCATTCCTTTTCTTTCTTCCATTTCTGTCTGTCCACTCAGTCTCCTTAACTCCATCCCTCATTTATTTCTCTTCTGTCATCTGTCACTTTTGCCTTGCCCCAGACCCCCACGTTCTCACTTTGCTATTGCTTCTTTTAAATAAGGACTAATTCACCCAGGAAAAAAACAAGAAAGAAAAAAGCGAAAGACGTGGAACAAAGCTGAATATTGCTGCTACTGCAGTTTGTAACTCATTTCTATAGCTCCCCCCAAATCCTGCAACATTTTCTAGCCATCAAGGAGTCACAGTAAAATATAACCCCTGATTATGAGGGTGGGAAAAGCAAGTGGCACAGAAAAACTTGGCAATTCTCATCTAAGGGCTGCAGCTATCTACCAGCAGCAAGACTACAGTGACAGAGTCTGTGATTTAGTGTCCTGACCAGAATGTATGCTGGTGTTATACCGACTAATAAAGAGTTGCAGCAAAGATGTGCTAATTATATTTTTCCGCTTCAGTATGTACTGAACATTGTAAACTATCATTTAGTGTCATTATTTTAATGATATATTATGTTGATAATACAATCTGGGTTAATTCCCAAATGCAAAATCTAGGGAGAAAAAGCTACTCTGATATTTTTTAAATGTGATTTCTCATTAACCCTAAACCGGAAACTACTATAGTCACAGATCCAGAGAAAGCATTCATTTACCAGCAAAGGTAGCAACTTATCATTATTCTGGAAGCAGTTGTCCCAAACCAATTTTAATCTCTGTTATTGGGGAGTGGGGGATAAAGAAGAGATAAAAACAGTATTTTGTATAGTAAGGCTCATGATTAAGTGCTTTCTTTTAAGGCAACTCTCATCTTTTGCTAAGAGAGGGCAAACAGCCACCAGTTTATTCAGCACTGGCAGAGATGGAGAAAATAGATATATTTTTGTATGCCTGTCTCAAAGGTATGAGGACATCAAAGTGAAAGCAAAATACATAATTCTAATCACACATGTTCCCCATCATTTTAAGCAGTGTTAGGCACCTGATACTTTACATGGCATTTTTTTCCTGTGTCTATTAGCCTGCAATCAACAAGTAAGAGTTATCTCTGAAATTCCACCTGAATCAAGAGACCGGTATTTTCTTATCTATTTAGGCAATGACTCCAAGACAACCCAGGATGTCACGACAGCTCACACAGGTATTTGCTTACTCCTTTATACTTTGTCATCGGCTATCTCTGGACTGCTGCAGAAGCAAGGAGCCCTCTGTGGGCTCACTGCCCACAAAGTATTTAACTAATTGCTCAAGGGGAAGATGGAAGTGTTTATTATACTGACTATCAGAACTACATTTTCACAGGTACGTAGTTTTACCTACTTTGGTGTTATATATTCATATATCTCTAAAGAAATGTAAAGTTTGCATGTAAGATTTAAGCTTTAAACATCCTTGAAAGTCACTAACAAAAAATTCCTAAACATCTAGGTGTTTGAATGGTCCTCTAGACATATGCATCCTGCTAAGAGTCTGACTTCTTTTTCCCTAACAATCATGAAACCAGGAATGACCACCTTGAGTAACAGAGGGGTTTGCTAATGTGGGATATGCCAATAGGACAAATGAATCAAGTCTAAGATCTGCAACGTCTTCCTCTGCTTCTTGCAGAGGCAGCTGAGGGAGCAATGATCCACTGCTGGCTGGCAGAATAGGCTCTCTACTAAACCCCACGCACCTTCAATGCCAACTACTTTTTGACGGAGCCCCAACAGATTCATTCAGTATTTATCAAACCATGGAAAAATGATGGTTTCCCCAGACAGAGAAAGCAGAAAAATTCAAAAGGACTCACAAAGCATGTGTATTAGCCACTGCTAGCAGCAGCTCACAGGGACTGAGAAGGAGCCTTGGCTACTGCAGCCACTTATCACGGGGTGCAGGTTCTTGTCCCCAGCCCTGGAGGAAGGGCTGCTCCCAGCAATTACAGGCAGTCAAAACAGTTTGAAAAACAATGCATTTTAGATATTCAGAGAATACATCAGAGAGTGGTTAAGGCATTTCTCCCACTGCGTCAAAGGCAAGGGTTTGAGCCTCACTTACGACCATCATTAGTTGACCAGAGCACGAATAGAAGCTTGTCAAGGACAGAAGTGATCCAAATCCCTTCATATTTTATCCTGTGCTGTCCTATTTTTACCCAAAATCTACCTCAGCATAGGAAGATGTGAGAACTTGCAGGTTACGCAACCCTGTAATTTCACAGCGTTGTTTAGCACTGCGATGGCTATAATTGTGATACACTGAGAACATTTGCAACCTTCTGCAGATCTCACACTCACACTTCTGCCCAACTGGTGTGATGTGCTTGTGTTATAACAGTTCAACGTGTTGCAACCAAAAGCTGTCAAGAATGTTGGCTCAAATGATTTTTCTCCATACACTGTCCTTTGTTTAGGCCTTTACATCTAGCAGTCAGAGCAGGGTACGGAGACTCAGTGCTATTCACAGCCTTTCCAACTCCTTATTATGATCTGGGAAAACCGTCTAATCTGTGTCTCAGCATCCTTAATTGTCAGTCTGATGTACTAATATCCTGCTCACAAAGGTGAGCAATCACAGACTTTGGAAATGAAGGACCAGTTGGGTGGCACCTCTCTACAGATAAATTAATTATGTAAATCAGATAGAGGTTTAATGACAGATTAGATATTCCAGGAAATCTAACAATCCTGGTCATATCGCAGAGCAGTCAGCTGTATTTTCCATCAACTTACTAATGCCTTGAGGCAAGAATAAGAAGAAAATATTTGCCAGCAGCTGCACTCAGACAGAACAGCAAACGTTCTTAGTAAAAGATCCTGTAGTGTCCAAATGTCCCAGAATCGGGGAAGGAACTAACAACAAATGAAATCTCTCAAAGCAAGCTCTTCCTTTTCCATCTCAGAACACTGCTGACTCACATATTTTGCCCGGGGGATAGAAGCGGGGGGGATTTGTTTGAAGCTCTCTGATTTGTCTGAGTTTTTTTTCCCCTCAGACTTCTTGACCCCTTGGGAAGCTTCTGCTCTATCAGGTGCGTAATCAAGCCCAAGGGGAAATCAAATGGGCTCACTTACACCATCATTATTGGTCTCTACAAAGCCCAAGGGGTCCCTTTGCTCATGCTTCCTGAGATTTGTAAAATAAATCGGGAAAGGGTTGTAAAATAAAGGAAAGGAAAAGGGAAGAAAAGTTGGAACATGTGATTGAGGAGGTCTACTGGAGGCAGTCCATTTTTTGCAGCAAACCCAGCAGGCTCTGCTGAGATTTGTTGTGAGAAAAGAGCCAATAAACAGATTGTCTGAAAAACATCAGGTGAACAGGCGTAACCTATTAGGAAGGGCTGACAATAAACCCCTTATCTTTATTAAGATTCAAATCTTGCTCCACCCCACACTTATCAAATCTATTGATTTCAAAATAAACAAAACTCTCTGTATAGATTGGCTGTATGGTGGATCTTGAATTTAATCTAAGTGTGCAGGTACCATGATTTAAGCAAAAGAAAATTGTACCATCACAACAGGCTAGGAAATCATCTTGAAAAATTTGCATTCAATCAAAATGTATGCTATGTATGTTATTTGCTATATTGTGTCCCTATATTATTTCTGCAAATTAATTTTAACCCCTCACAAGTCACGCAACTAGACAACTGTGAAGCATTTGTACATAAGAATCTAGGAGAAAAAGACTGATGAGTTGATCTGCAATTTGTTTTGGAAAAAATTGTTATCCACTTCATATTAATGTTGGAGAAATTGCTTTTCAAATCTATTACATCTCAGGCATACTAAGTACACTCTAATGAGTTCAAAAATGTGTAATGACACTGTTAATTCTGTGGCTAGCTTGGAATCAAGACTGTTTCTTTTCTTCAAAGGAAAATAGGATTATCAAGTGCACTAGGAGAATTTCCTTAACATGATTGATAGGAAGAAAGAGTAATCACCTTTGAAGTGCCACTACATATAATACCTCTCTAGTGTTCTCTTTCTCCTCCTGACATCCATGAGTAATTGAAAGTAAAGAAGCTGCTTAGTGTGATCAATGAAGCCCAGATGACAGCCCCTTCTACGACACCTACCAGCACTGTCAGGTGACAACATCATCTTTGATACTTTAGAGTTGACACAGGGCAACACATTTTTGAAGTGCCAGACTTCAGTTTGGCAGGTATCACATTTCCAGGAACACTAATGACTTGTATTAAGGTGCTCCTCTGGCAGCACAAAGGGCCTTGCACTTTGTGGGAGACAGTGCTGGAAGCTGGGTTAGAAATCTGAGCCAGACACTTGCTGGGTTTGGACTCAGTCTCATACCACCAGGCTTCTGCTACAGAAAAGCCTCAGGACCTCAGTTTTGCGGCTATTGAATGTACGGTCCCCCTCCTGATTCTGGCTGCAATATAGGCTGCTGAGCCCTTCCTAAACATCATCTCACTGATGTTGCACAGGAGAGCAACAGTTCTGCACAGTACCTTAACTGAAGGTAGACAAGGAGGGGGGACACTACCATGTTCCCCAGCGTGTGATAAACAGACCAAGATGCATATACTTTGTTAGTCACAAACTCTGGCAATGGGACAAAATGAAACAAAATTGCAGGGCCCAAGTAGACCTGAGTCAATTTGCTGCAGGTTTCTGAGGGATTGCATTGTCTAAAAAAAAAAAACAAACAAACAAACAAAAAAAACCAAAACAAAAACGATTACCCATTTGGATCGCGTCGCATTTATCCATGTATCCATTTATAATGAATTAAATTACTGTTACATAAGGAAGTAGCAAAACAACTGTATCTCTTTTACTGAATCCTTTGCAAGATGACAGGCTGGTCTGAGCTGACTTTTCTGAGAATAATTCTCATAAAAGATAACCTACAAATCAAGAAAATGTGAACAAATTGGGCTTCTATCCTGAGCACCAGGAAAAATTTCTCCTACACACAGAGCATCGCATAAAACAAACAAAAAAATTAAATGCAACTTTATTGAAGTTTCAACAGCTCAAATCAGATCTATTGTTTCACAGTCCTAGGCACTGAAATTGGAGGTGGCACACCAAGGTTAAATCACAGTATTGACAGCTTCTTGTGTCAGACACCTGTCAAAATGTAATAAGGAATCTGTGGAAAGAAATAAGATGCCAAAAGCACATCACAACAGGTTTTTTCATTTTCATACATCATGATCCATAAGTCACAGAAACTATACCTATGAAAACAAGGTGGCAGCTACATGCCAACACTTCTTGTTTGGCAGAAAATTAGACTGGATCAAACCCTGAAGTCCCGCCCGGGCACGCTCTAAAAGGCTGCGTACTCCCACGCGTGGGAATAACCTAAATAGGGCAATGGAAAGTGGCAAATTTCTGCTTCACCTGGTAGGGCTGAACTCTGAAGTGCTGAAGCCTGGCCAAATCAATACCCAAACTCAGCACCCCATATCTGCTGTGGCTTCTCCATGGGGTCTCCTGCACACACCACAAATCCAAGCTCCCTTTTCTTTATAAAGAACCCAGCGACCATCAGACATAATGACCCAAAAGAACAAAATTGTTTAAGAAAAATCAAAGGGCATCAACTGAGTCAAGCCAATATGCTCAGAAACATATTTAGTTAATGTATTTATAGGAGTCCTATCAATACAGTAACTGGACTAGGGCATTGTGGCTGAGGAAAATGGGACAATCACAACAAGATGGACAGTTTCAAATCTGCAGATGGGTCCACAAGCACAGGGAGGAAATAGGTCCAAGGCTGTAGCGCTGACTCCTTTTTGGTAAAGGAGATTATTTTAATATCTGTTCTTTGTAATTAAAGTGAAGTGACTTTCACACAGACGGGCGTCCTGAATGTTATTCAAGTTACCAAACGATGCACCCACAGAATAACTTAAATACCATGCACCCCTCTTGGCTTGCAAGCCTGCTTTGACAAATCCTAGCTTTACAGCAATAAGCAACCTCCAGTAAATCCCCTTTTCTGTCCTACATTACCTATATTTATAGGAGAAAAACAGTGAAAAACAGTGGCCAAAAGTTGTACATACATTATGTAGAGGCAATATTCATTTCCATGCAGAAAAGATGACTTTCCTTTCAGAGCCCGGTCAGCTTTTTCTGGTTTATTTTTAAATAGCGCTATTCTCCAATATAGGACAGTGCTGTATTTGCTTGAAAGTCTGCTTCTTGAAGTCGATTTCTTTAAAGCTGTGAATGATACTGCCTGTTCTGAACCACCTATGCAGGGCTTTGGCAATAACACTCCTACTGGCAGGAAGGGGAGTTTATAGCTGCAGCTTTGCAAGAAACAAATAACATTTTCCTGTTATTATTGATTGCCATTTATTTTTATGACAAATCTGTGACTTTCAGTGACTTACACAATGTGTGTTCTGCATTAATAATATATCTGCTCCAGTTATTTATATATTTACTTGATAAATTAAAAAATACATACTAATAAAACAAGTCCAAGATTTCCACAGAGAGGAAAATATTAAATGACAACTTTTATATGAAAGGCCACAGAGCAACACCCAACAAGAGACCAATTTGTTATTTGTACATACACATGCATGCAGATCACATATATCAATGTATATACAGCATGTTCCCTACCCCTTTAGGTGGTTCAGTAACCTGCTACCTCCTCCCTTGCCAGAAGGGCCAGCAGCTTGGCTCAGCACCACTCACTCCTTCAGGGCACCCAGAAGATAAGATTCTGGACCTTGGGCTTGACCCCTACCCACAAGCAATTTGAAAGGGAGAAAGTTATCAACGGTGGTCATTTCCCAGAGGCTCTTCATGCCTCTGCTGCTGGCAGGACTTAGGGACCAGCCACAAAATAAAAGTTATTCTTTACTGTTTTGGTTTTTTTTTCCTGGCAGTTTCTAAACATCTAAAAAGATTTTAATTAAAAAAAAAATCTCCCTGTGGTGGGTGCACATGCACACACCCACCCCCAACAAAAAAAACCTCATAGTCTCTGCCAAAAGGCTTGCAAGCCAAGGGCCTTCTCCTGTACTTTGGTTAGTCTCACCTCCCTGCAGTCCAGGCAATGTCACATCCTCTGTGCTGCATACTGCAACAATGTACATCAATTAACACCGTAAGACAATATTAAAAAAAAAAAAAAAAAAAAAAAGAAAAAGGCAGCTTATGCTGAAATTATTTGTGGCATCTCCAAAAACTTATCTCTATCTATAGCACTGTTTCCCAGGCTGGCGTTTACTCCTTAAAGTAACTACACTTGATGCTACCCTCTGTGTGTCTTCAAGCCCTCCTGCTCCTCAGCAGTTCATATTCCCAACAGTGCTGTCTCTGGCCTTCTCTGACTTGTTGCAGTCTGATGCAGCACCACTGAGCTAATTGGTAGCTCGCTTACAAACTAATCTTTTACCAAAAAAGTTCAGAACAAAGGCACTTGGGCGTTGGTTCTTGCATTTAGAATTACAAGAGGTCAAAACTTATGTGACCTTTTATATCTACATTAGCAATCAGTTCAGATAAAACGTAAAAATATATGACACTCCAAAACTGTGCCTTCCTGCTCGTCTAATGGTAGCTACGACACACAAAAATAACCTTTAATCAGAGTTATCCTAAACCATCTTCCAGTGCTCTGCATTTTATAATTAAAACCTGCTAGCCAGAAGGAAATGTTAGATTAACTAGCATTCATGACATGCCTTTGAGCAGAGATTTACAGAAAACAAGTCATCTTAAATTGAAAAGATATTCCAATCCATTCTCAAAGTTCCGCAGAACATGAGCAGAAGTGCGAAGACAATAACCAGAACTATTCATACAGACTGCTAATGTCAAAGATGATGAAAATAAAAAGTTGTGTACTCCTGTTACTGGAGGAAGAAAGATTCTGCCAGGCACCAAGCTCTGCCCTCAGCTCTGCCATCAGCCTGCTGGCTAACCCTGGAAATCAATTTCTCCACATGCATCTCCCATTGCAGAGAAGTTCCTCCCTCTTTGCTCACATGGTTGTCCTTTTAAAAAGTGCTTTAAAATGTCCTGAGCATTTTGAGCCTGTATTTGTGAGGCTGGGGATCCACATCATGGGTTGCAGTCTGCCAGGGAAGTCCCTTGATCCAAGTCACCACACTGTACCACCAATAGCACAATGGGTGGCATGGAGTTGAGAGCAGAAGTCGGGGGACCATCAAGGACAGAAACCATTAAGCTACCACTAAATGTGGCACAGCCCAACTGAAATGAACTGGACACATTTTCAGTAAAACAATGGAGCAAAGGATTTCAACAGCCAGGCTGCCATGGGGAAGGAGCAGGAGTCAAAGACACTGAAGCATTATATGTGTGTCTGTGTTGTTTTATACGCTCATAAAACCACTCACTCCTTTCCATGTCTAAAATCAGGCACCTACGAGAAGCCTCCTCACACTGAGGTCCCTCAATAGTCTATTAAAAGATCCTTTTGGATCCTGGCCTGTTTGCCCACTAGCTATGGAGAAAACAGTCTGGACTGAGGTCCCTTAGCTCTGTGTGCATTGCTAAGCCAGACAAACCCTGAGCCTGGAGTTAAACGTCCTCTTCCATATTCAGACAGGCATTTCTGGTGATGCTATAGAAACCACTGCTTTTTCTCTACAGAGACTCAAAGCTGTATTAAATACTTTCTTTTACAAGCTAAACTTTCCTTCCTTCAATGCTGGTACCATTATGAAAATATATGCTTTGCTCTTGACCTCAGTTCAAGCTCCCTGTGTTTCTCTATTTAGTGCAAACAAAGAGGTAAATGCTAAAGGTGGCTTACAAACACTAATGTCTAGGGAAAGGCTGAGGAAAAACTGCTTATATTATCACCTTGCTACTGTGTAAATAGTTAAAGCAAGGGACTAGGTTAGATGCTGCATTTAGCATGTTATAAATCTGGAGGTTTCAGTCTTAAATCCCAAGGCAAATGCTGTTCAGCCAACCCTTCTCTTTCTAGCCTTTAACAACTGCACCTCATCCTCAGTCCTTGATAACATCCAGCTATGCAAAAGCAGAAGGTGCTACAACTCAATCATTGAGCCCTTTCTTAAAAGACAAGTTTTCTTTTATGCAGCACACTTCAAAAATGTGTAACATAATATGGCCAGCAAAAGGAATAGGGGTCATTACTCCTTAGGTCCTTCAGTTTAAGCTTCTGGTTTTGAAATAGATCTGCCTTTCTAACTGGATAACAGTTCTGTTGCTGTTTTCTTAATCATTTTACATATATCCATGTGCTCCAAACAGATTAAGATGAGAAAATGGGTCACACACCTACAACTGCTGAATAGATACTATCTACCAGTATTATTTGCATGCAGATCATGCTGTTACAAATATTGAAATAAAATGCATGTTCCACAGCATGTAAACTAAATCACAACAAGAGAAGAAAAAGGGAGCTAATTAAAATACAAAGGTGAAAAACAAAATAAACAGAACAAGCAATGAGCCAGATGACTGTTCTTCAGGTCATTACAAGGAGACTAGATCTCCATACACGCTGGTAGAAGCGCCCATCTCTGGCAGAGGGATTTCTATTGTCCCGTGTAAAGGCTTTTGTTTTCATTGGCACCAATATTACTTTTCAAATGCACATTACATGGTCCAAATCCATTTTGGACCACTCATATAGCATGTCTCAAAGAACGTTATGGTCAGAGGACAAACTAGAATGGCCTCATGCTTGACCTTCCTGGAGTGCTACTTACTATTGCAACAGCTGGATTTTTCCCTTGGTTGCTGGGATCAGGGGCTTACAGGGACATTCCTGCTTTTACTGAAAACACAAAGCAATTTTTTAATCCTCCTGATTAGAAGAAAAGCCTGAAAATATATCTCAACGCAACCAAAATGTTCAGAAACCCAAAGACAAACAACAAGTCCAAAGTTAGTCCTTCTCTCTCTTCTCAATCTCTTATTTTATTAAGCCAATTTTATGATTTTTGGATGCCAGCTTATGCTTCCTGAAAATCTGAATACAGTCATAACCATTACTTGGCTAGTCTAATAACAACTTAAGGGAGCACCTCTTTTGCAAAGAAATTATGATGTCCTGAGCTAAGGACTTCCTCTGACAAAGGAAGGGCAGTTCACCAGTTAACTCAAGGCCCAAGCAATTTTAGTATACTGAATATGCTCTCTGTTATTTCTAGGGGTCTGCTTAAGAATTATGAATTGACAGCGCAGGTAGGTACCTTGAGAGGTCAATTACCTGCCTATCTTCGCCGTCTCTTTTATACAGGATCACTGCAGCAGTGCAAAACCTAGCCCCAGCCCCTTCCCAGCCCATAGCTGTGTGTATGGCACTGGGCACATCTGGGGTCTGTATGGTGGACACGGCAGCTCAATCAGTCACCCAGCCAACTCCCTTCTACACTGACTTAAGGAACATCTGGCTTTTTGCCCATGTAGATGAGTCACAGGAAACCTTGCACTGTAAAACCTCAGAGATAAAACCACTGGAGTTCATCTTTTCTTGTATTACCCATATGCCTGCAGCCAAGCAGGGAGACTAAAGATACAGTTTGTCTCTTAACCCTTAAATATTTAATCCATACTTTCTACACAATATTCTAGCTTCTAGATACACTCCAGTGAATCACTGAATATCTGTAAATAGTTGCCCTGTTCTAGATATTTTATATTCCATTCTGTGGCATATACGATTTGAAGGCTGATTGAGTTATGCCTTTAGATATTCTGACAAGGTCTTCCCACAGTGCTCAGGAATATTTCAGGCAAGAGAAGGAAACGGTGATGAAACACAGAAACTTGCCAGTTCTCACCCTCACAAATAGTTTGCCTCAAGTCCATCCTAAATGCTAAATTCTGCAGAAAAACAGATGTAGTATGCAAGAAATAGTGCAAGAGTGACGTAGTCAAGGAGAAAAAAAGAGACAAGAAAACCTTTATGCCAAGGAATTTGTGCTTCTCTACAAATACACAACTGAAATTAAACTTCTTTCCCAAAAGAAAGGCAGATTACACTGACAAATTAAGCAAACTGTTAGAAGACCTTACCCTGAGAAACCTGAGTCATCATTGCTGACTGCTCCTAAGAGGACATAGCTGCATCATTTTGTAAATGACACTGTTGTCACTGCATTTCACCACAGCTGAATAATTAGGGATTTATGAATTGTAGGCATTGTGGGAAAGTCAGCA